>NC_046158.1:33816185-33920491 GCF_011064425.1 Rattus rattus
GGATTAGTGAGAGATAACATGGCTAAGCTCCGAGAACGCTTGGCCCAGAGACAGAAGCTGTTTGATTCCCAACAAGGCTGGTTCGAGGGGTGGTTTAACCGATCCCCTTGGTTTGCTACCCTGGTGTCCACCTTGATGGGACCCTTAATCATCCTCCTCCTAATCCTCCTCTTTGGCCCCTGCATTCTAAACAGATTGATGCAGTTCATAAAGAACAGACTCTCAGTCATTCAGACGCTTGTTCTCACCCAACAATACCAGAGGGTAAGACAACAGGAAGAGATTCCTTAGAATTCGATTTGAGTAAAGGATTTTACTCAAGTCTAAAAGAAAATGGGGGAAAATGAAAGACCCACCCCATGAGTCTTAACTCAGAGCTGCAACAGGCTTGAACGAGCCCAGGCACGCCCAGATACCTAGGGCCGAGTCACCGTTAAAACTAACAGACCATAAAAGGAAAGGAATACAGAACAGACTAGGAGTACCGGATCTGGCAGGAAGGGATAAGCCCCTAGCCCCCGACATTCAGGACGTCCCAGCCCACACGTACTCTTTTATCATGTTACAACCTCATTCGAATATGATTCAAACCTGCCAATGTGTATAGCTATACCTTATTACCTCTTCATGTGAAATAACCAATCATATGTGAAAAATGTCTATATGCCTCGTTTAAATCCACCAATCCCTGTAACTATGCATCTGCTTCTGTACGCCCGGTTCTGCTTCCCCAAGCCCTATAAAAGCCCCATGCTGGGGCTGCTGGGCGCGCAAGTCCTCCGAAGAGACTGTGTTCCCTCAGGTACCTGTGTTTTCCAATAAACCCTCTTGCTGATTGCATCCGAGTGGCCTTGGCTCAGTCATTGGGCACAGTTGGGGTCTCCTCCTCAGGGAAAGGTCCTCTCCGGAGGTCGTTCAAGACAAAACATGCGTTTCCCAGTCTGAATCGCACATTCTTTGGCACATACTGTTTGTTCCAAGCGGGAAAAGCTGGAAGGAAGTTGACCGTGAAGATAAACACACAGCTAGTGTTGCGCAAAGTAAATTGCTGTTTACTTCGCGAATAAGCTTAGTTTTAAGTAGTTTTAGACGGTAAAAAAGCATAGTTTTCTATATAGACAAAACATGCATTTCCCAGTCTGAATCGCACATTCTTTGGCTAATTCTGTTCGTTCCAAACGGGAAAAGCTTATAGGAAGTTGACCTTGAAAAGAAAGACACAGCTTGTGTTTCGAAAAGTGTATTGCTGTTACATGGCGAATAAGCTTAGTTTTAAGTGGTTCAAGACAGTAAAAAGCATGCTTTTCTATATAGACAAAACATGCGTTTCCCAGTCCAAATCACACATTCTTTGGCTAATTCTGTTAGTTCCAAGTGGGAAACGCTGGTAGGATGTTTACTTTGAAGATAAACACACAGCTAGTGTTTTGTAAAGTAAATTGCCCTTATTGGTGAATAAGCTTAGTTTTAAGTGGTTCTAAATGGTAAAGAGCATAGTTTTCTATATAGACAAAACATGCATTTCCCAGTCTGAATCGCACATTCTTTGGCAAATTCTGTGCGTTTCAAGCGGGAAAAGATTTGAGGAAGTTGACCTTGAAGATAAACACTCGGCTAGTGTTTCGCAAATTAAATTTCTGTTACTTGGCAGAAATGCTCAGTTTTAAGTGAATCTAGACAGTAAAAAGCCTACTTTTACATAGAGACAAAAGGTGCAATTCCCAATCTGCATCGCATACTCTTTGGCGAATTCATTTCATTCCAAGGGGGAAAATTAGCAGGAAGTTGACCTTGAAGATAAACACACAGCTAGTGTTTCACAAAGTGAATTACAATTTACTTCGAGAATAAGCTTAGTTTTAAGTAGTTTTAGACGGCAAAAAGCATACCTTTCTCTATAGACAAAACATGTGTTTCCCAGTCTGAATTGCACATTTTTTGGCTAATTCTGTTCGTTCCAAGCGGCAAAATGTTATAGGAAGTTGACCTTGAAAAGAAACACACAGTTTGTGTTTCAAAAAGTGTACTGCAGTTACTTGGCGAATAAGCTTAGTTTCTTAAAACTAAGTTCTAGACGGTAATAAGCATACTTTTCTCTACAGACGAAAAATGCAATTCCCAGTGTGATTCGCATATTATTTGGCGAATTCTGTTCATTCCAAGAGGGAAAAGCTTATAGGAAGTTGACCTTGAACATAAACATACAAGTAATGTTTTGCAAAATGAATTGCTGTTACTTGGCGAATAAGCTTACTTTTAAGTGGTTCTAGACTGTAAAAATCTTACTTTTCTATGTAGACAAATGATGCATTTCCCAGTCTGAATCGCACATTCTTTGGCGAATTCTGTTCGCTACAAGCGGGAAAACCTTATAGGAATTTGACCTTGAAGATAAACACACAGCTAGTGTTTCGCAAATTTAAATTCTGTTACTTGGTGAATAAGCTTAGTTTTAAGTGGTTCTAGATGGTAAAAAGCATACATTTCTGTATAGACAAAACATGAGTTTCCCAAACTGAATCACACATTCTTTGGAGAATTCTGTTCGTTCCAAGAGGGAAAAGATTTTAGGAAGTTGACTTTGAAGATAAACACAGAGCTAGTGTTTCGAAAAGTGAATTGCTGTTACTTGGCGAACAAGCTTAGTTTTAAGTGATTCTAGAGGGAAAAATCATACTTTTCTATATAGACAAAACTGTATTTCCCAGTCTGAATCATACATTCTTTGGCCAATTCTGTTCGTTCTACTTGGGAAAAGCTGTTAGGAAGTTAACTTTGAAGTTAAACACTCAGCTAGTGTTTTGCAAAGTGAATTGCTGTTACTTGGCAAATAAGCTTAGTTTTAAGTGGTTCTAGATGGTAAAAAGCATACTTTCCTCAGTAGACATAAAATGCATATCCCAGTCTGAATCGCACATTCTTTGGCGAATTCTGTGCCTTCCAAGCAGGAAAAGCTTGTAGGAAGTTGACTTTGGATATAAACACACAGCTAGTTTTTTGCAAAATGAATTGCTGTTACTTGGCCAATAAGGTTAGTTTTAAGTGGTTCTAGATAGTAAAAAGCATGCTTTTCTATATAGACAAAACATGCCTTTCCCAGTCCGAATCGCACATTCCTTTGCGAATTCTGTTAGTTCCATGTGGGAAAGGCTGGTAGGATGTTTACTTTGAAGATAAACACACACCTAGTGTTTTGTTAAGTAAATTGTTGTTACTTGGCAAATAAGCTTAGTTTTAGTGGTTCTAAATGGTAAAGAGCATAGTTTTCTATATAGACAAAACATGCATTTCCCAGTCTGAATCGCACATTCTTTGGTGAATTCTGTGCGTTTCAAGCGGGAAAAGATTTGAGGAAGTTGACCTTGAAGATAAACACTCGGCTAGTGTTTCGCAAATTAAATTTCTGTTACTTGGCGGAAAAGCTCAGTTTTAAGTGAATCTAGACAGTGTAGAACTAGAGTTTTAAAAAGGTTACTCATTGCCAGAGTCCGGATGTGCAGGGCCGGACGTGCCTGAGGGAGAGCCAGAGATAGGATTTGTCAAACCAGCTATCAGCCCCAAGGACATTGACCATCTGTAGCCACCCCCTCCCCTTCCTTCACCCCCCTCAGTGAGATGAGCCACCCTACCTGCCTGCGGAGCTGCTAGAGAGCACGTACTCCTTGCTGATGTAATTTCGAGTTGAAAGTAACTGTGCACCATTTGAAATGACCAATCATGTGTAACCGCGCGAATGCCCCTATATAAACCCCCGAGTTTGGAAGCTCGGGGTCGATTCCTCTGTCTCCTGTGTGGGATACGTATCGCCCTGGGATCCCGCTAAAAGGGATCTCGTTAATAAAAGCTACCTCTTGCTGTTACATCAAGAAGGTTACTCGTGATTCCTGGGGGCACCCCACCCCGAGATCGGAGCGAGAGAGGCGGCTCCCCGTTTAGGGGTATTCTCTTTCAACAGTAAAAAGCATACTTTTACATAGAGACATAACGTGCAATTCCCATTCTCAATCGCAAATTCTTTGGCGAATTCATTTCATTCCAAGGGGGAAAATTAGTAGGAAGTTGACCTTGAAAAGAAACAAACAGCTTGTGTTTCCAAAAGTGTATTGCTGTTACTTGGCGAATAAGCTTAATTTTAAGTGGTTCTAGACGGTAAAAAGCATGCTTTTCTATATAGACTAAACATGCGTTTCCCAGTCCAAATCGCACATTCTTTGGCGAATTCTGTTAGTTCCAAGTGGGAAAGGCTGGTAGGATGTTTACTTTGAAGATAAACACACAGTTAGTGTTTTGTAAAGTAAATTGCTGTTACTTGGGGAATAAGCTTACTTTTAAGTGGTTCTAGACCCTAAAAAGCATACTTTTCTATACAGACAATCCATGCGTTTCCCAGTCTGAATCTCACATTCTTTGGCAAATTCTGTCCATTCCAACCGGGAAAAGATGGTAGGAAGTTGACCTTGAAGATAAACACACAGCTAGTGTTTTGCAAAGTGAATTGCTGTAAGTTGGCGAATAAGCTTAGTTTTAAGTGGTAGCATCCGGAACAAAGCATACTTTTCTATATAGGTAAAATAATCGTTTGGTCTGACCAACACTTTCTTTGGCGAATTCTGTTTCATTCTAAGAGGAAAAAGATTTTAGGATGTTGACTTTGCAACAAGAAAAACACACAGCTAGTGTTTCACAAAGTGTACTGCTGTTACTTGACCAGTAACCTTACTTTTAAGTGGTTCTAGAGGGAAAAAGCATACTGTTCTATACAGACAAAACATGCATTTACCAGTGTGAATCACACATTCTTTGGCGAATTCTGTTCTTTCCAAGCGGGAAAAGCTTGTAGGAAGCTGACCTTGAAGATAAACACACAGCTAGTGTTTTGCAAAGTGAATTGCTGTAAGTTGGCGAATAAGCTTAGTTTTAAGTGGTAGTATCCGGAAAAAAGCATGCTTTTCTATATAGATAAAACATGCTTTTCCCAGACTGAATCGCACATTCTTTGGAGAATTATTTTCCTTCCAAGAGGGAAAAGCTTTTAGGAAGTTGACTTTGAAGATAAACACACAGCTAGTGTTTTGCAAAGTGAATTGCTGTTTACTTGGCGAATAAGCTGAGTTTTAAGTGGTTCTAGCCAGTAAAAAGCATACTTTTCTATATAGACAAAACATGCTTTTCACAGTCTGAATCGAACATTCTATGACGAATTCTGTTCGTGCCAAGTGGAAAAAGCTTGGAGGAAGGTGACCTTCAAGATAAACACACAGCTAGTGTTTTGCAAATTACATTCCTGTTACTTGGTGAATAAGCTTAGTTTTAAGTGATTCTAGACCCTAAAAAGCATACTTTTCTATACAGACAATCCATGCGTTTCCCAGTCTGAATCTCACATTCTTTGGCAAATTCTGTTCATTCCAACCGGGAAAAGCTGGCAGGAAATTGACTTTGAAGATAAACACACAGCTAGTGTTTTACAAAGTGAATTGCTGTTACTTGGCTAATAAGCTTAGTTTTAAGTGGTAATATACAGAAAAAAGCATACTTTTCTATATAGACAAAACATGGGTTTCCCAGTCTGAATCTCACTTTCTTTGGTGAATTCTGTTCGTTCCAAGAGGGAAAATATTTTAGGAACTTGATTTTGAAGATAAACACACAGCTAGTTTTTCGCAAAGTGTACTGCTGTTACTTGGCGAATAAGCTCAGTTTTAAGTGGTTCTAGACGGTAAAAAGCATGCTTTTCTACATAGACAAAACATGTGTTTCCAGGCCGAATTGCACATTCTTTAGCGAATTCTGTTAGTTCCAAGTGGGAAACGCTGGTAGGATGTTTATTTTGAAGATAAACACACAGCTAGTGTTTTTCAAAGGGAATTGCTGTTTACTTGGCGAATAAGCTGAGTTTTAAGTGGTTCAAGCCAGTAAAAAGCATACTTTTTCTATAGACAAAACATACGTTTCCCAGTCTGAATCCACAATCTTTGCAAATACTGTTTTGTTCAAGTGGGAAATCTCTGGAATTCTTGTACCTGAGATAAAACACACAGCTAGTGTTGCTTTGGTAAATTTCTTTTTGCTTCTAATAAGCCCAGTTTTTAAGTAGTTTAAGCGTTAAAAGTTCACCTTTGTATATTTTTCCCATCTGAATTCTTTGGCTAATTCTGTTACTTTTCCAAATGGGAAAAGCTTATAGGAAGTTGACCTTGAAAAACACACAGCTTGTGTTTGAAAAGTAATGTGCTGTTTACATGGCGAATAAGCTTAGTTTTTTAAGTGGTTCTAGACAGTAAAAAAGCATGCATTTCTATATAGACAAAACATGTTTCCCAGTCCGAATCACATTCTTTGGCTGAATTCTTTAGTTCAATTGGAAGCTGGTGGGATGTTTACTTTGAAGATAAACAAACAGCTAGTGTTTGGTAAGGTAAATTCATATATTGGTGAACAAGCTTAGTTTTAAGTGGTTCTAAATGGTAAAAACATAGTTTGATATAGACAAGGTTGCCATTCCCAGTCTGATCTTTACATTCTTTTAAATTCTGTACATTCGAAGCGAGAAAATATTGTAGGGAAGTTGATTTTGAAGATAAACACACAGCTACTGTTTTGCAAAGTGAATTGCTGTTGCTTGGCGAATAAGCTCAGTTTTAAGTGGTTCTAGACAGTAAAAGCATGCTTTTTCTACATAAACAAAACATCACGTTCCCAGTCCTGGTGCACATTCTGGTGTAATTCTGTTAGTTCAAGTGGGTAGACCTGGTAGGATATTTACTTTGAAGATAAACACACAGCTAGTTTTTTGTAATTTAATTTTGCCCTTATTGGTGAATAAGCTTTTTTTAAGTGGTTCTAGAAGGTAAAAAAGCATACTTTTCTTTATATACAAAACATCATTTCCCAGTCTGAATCTCCATTCTTTGGCGAATTCTGTTAGTTCCAAGCGGGAAAAGGTGGTGGAACTTGACCTTGAAGATAAACACACAGCTAGTGTTTACAAAGTTTATGCTGTTACTTGGCGAATAAGCTTAGTTTTAAGTGGTTCTAGATGGTAAAAAGCATGCTTTTCTACATAGACAAAACATGCTTTCCCAGTCCGAATTGCACATTCTTTGGTGAATTCTGTTAGTTCCAAGAGGGAAACGCTGGTAGGATGTTTACTTTGAAGATAAACACATGAAAGAGCGTACCCCAAATGTGAAGCCGTGTCTCTCGCTCCAATCTCTGGGTGGGGGGGCCCCAGGAATCATGAGGAGCAGGTCTTGATGTAACAGCAAGAGGTAGCTTTTATTAACGAGATCCCTATTAGCAGGATCCCGGGTCGATACGTATCCCTCCCAGGAGACAGAGGAATCATTGAGCTGTCACCCAAACTCTGGTGTTTATACAGGGAGGTTTAGGGGCATTGGCGTTTACACATGATTGGTCATTTCAAATGGTGCACAGTTACTTTCAACTCGAAATTACATCAGCAAGGAGTACGTGCTCTCTAGCAGCTCGGCAGGCAGGTAGGGTGGCTCATCTCACTCAGGGGGGTGAAGGAAGGGGAGGGGGTGGCTACGGATGGTCAGTGTCCTTGGGGCTGATAGCTGGTTTGGCAAGTCCTATCTCTGGCTCTCCCTCAGGCACGTCCGGCCCTGCACATCCGGACTCCGACAATGAGTAACCTTTTTAAAACTCTAGTTCTACATTCCCTTCTTCTTTTTTGTTAATAGTTCTAATCTTAGAACTACATGGAGAACTCAGCTTCATCTAGCATAACAGCTTGGTATTGTTGTCTTAACATGAGGATTCTAATCTGGACACTATCCAAGCCTATACACCAAGGTCATGACTAGCTTTTAGAACTTCTAAGCTTATACAGACTGTGATCCCTGAGGCACAGTCCCAGGAAGTATTAAGAGTACTAACATATGTAATTTTGTAATGGAAATCAAGCCTATCACCACACCTATCTTGATAGAACCCAGGACAAATATGACTGAATTTCCCTCTAGGTCCCAGCTCTCAGCCCAACAGCTAGTACAGGGCCTGGTGAGGGCTGAAATTGACAACTGTCCAGGGTGGTCAGCAGCAGCACCAGGTATGGTCCTTTCCAGCGAGGCTCAGTGTCTGGGCTCAGTGTAGCTGCAGTCTCGACCTGGAACTGATGGGATGTCTCAGGGTCTCCGGGGCATAGGCTGCTGTCAGCTGTGAGCAGATTTCTTTCTGTATCACCTGTGTAGGTCTTTTAGCCTGGCACACAAATCATTATTACTATGGCACTATGACATGTTGGTTCAGTAACAACATCTAATACAGTCAGGGGATCTGAGGCCCCCATATAAAAGATCTCAAAAAGGCTGAATCTGGAAGGGTATTTCTTGCTCTGAAAAGCAAGAGGAAGGAAGTGTCACCCAGTCTCGCCAGTCTCCATGGTTAATATAATTTTCAGGGTCTCTTTTAAATTTTATTTATTTACTCTACCTGTCCTGAACTTTGAGGTCTGTAGATACAATGTAATTTCAATCGACCTCTAAATGCTTGGCCCACCTGGCTTACCGTGGCAATGAAAGTAGGGCCGTTGTCTGACCAGATTACCTTGGGCACTCCAGACTGGGGAAGATTTCTTCAGTATCTTCTTGATGATCTCAGGCCGTCTCTTGTAGTTGTTGGCTTCACCAGGGCATCAAGAGATGGTAAAAGGCATCTAGCGCTGATGTGCTGTGGGGTAAGTTCAGCCATCCCAGATGACATCGTGTTGTCCACCATGGCAGCATCCACTTGTCTCTGACCTTCATTCATGAAAGAACTGTTCCGTCTGTGGACAAGGTCCTCAACTTTCAGCAGCAGTCAATCAACCAGTCAAAGAGGTCTTTCCTCCACCCATGGGCTTCTGCCAGTGCTTGACCCTTGTGCCTGTGGTGGCTCAGGTCGGATTGGGTAGCAAGGTGACCAGATTGTCCCCAGTTCTCGGTGGGAATCTAGTCCTGGCAGGCTGACCAGTGGTCCCATCTTTTGGGACACTCTATTCAAAAGCAAAACATCAGCCACTCTATCACAGTTTAAGTCCTGGATTGGGTGATAATTGTTAATGCTTCTGATGGCTGGGTTGAGCGGTGTGTTCCAGGAGAAAATCACTAAGCCACACCTCTCCCAGCATCAGGTACTGGTGCACTGAGACAGGTCTTAAGCTCCACATACACAGTCTGCAGATATGCATACACATGGCCTCACCCAGCCATTTCAGCCCATAAGCCATTTGGAAACAATTTTCTCATGAGGTGGGATAGGGGCAGTCAGGGATGACCATGAACTTTTAGGGTTACCCGGCCCATATCCACTGTTCTGGATTGCGTTGATCCATGTTAGTATTCGTTGCCAGTAGCCCCTTGCACTCAAAGGTCTTTGGATATTGGCCCACTGGGGCATGGTGCACTGAAACATTGGGTCTTTAATCCACACTTCCCTTCTATCTCTGTACATAGCCAGCACTCTAGGACCAAGCTCTAAGTGGCCCCCTCTTGTTCTTTCTTGGGCAGTCCCTGTCAGTGTCCTTTTCTTTGCATTAGGCACACTGATCTTTTTGGAGCAGTCCATAAAATTCTCTTCTGTTGCCAGTGCACTATCTTCCTAGGTTCCCTAACTACTGTGGTCCAGTATATGTTCCTCTCTCATCTTTTATCTCTCTTTAGCTCTCTAACTTCCTCTTTTTTGTCTCTTTTCTTCCCTAAACTTCCCTGCTCTTTTTATCCTCTTTCTTTCTTTCTTTTTTTCAATCTCTCTCTGTCTGCCTTCTTCTCTGCTATTAGTTGCTGTCCACTTTTATGCACAGACCCTTAACCACATCAAACTTATTTTTCTCTGCAACTTACAATAACTCTCTCAGTGACTTAAGCTTAACCCTTCAAGTTTCTGTAACTTTCTCTTCATATCCTTTCCTTATCTTAGCCAGATTGGTGGGGCATTTTCCAGCCCTCAGGACCCACCCTTGGAGTCTGGCGGCAGACCTGGTACTCCCTACCTTCAGGCGTCTGAAGAGGGCAGGCAGAAGTGAGGCCTTCTATCTGTGTTGGAACCTTCTTTCTGGTCTCAGTAGGTTCTGTCTTTCCTCAGTGGTAAAAAGACCTCTAACAGTTACTAACAAGCATCTCAAATGGGATGGTGAGAAAACAAGAAAATCTTGAGAATAGAAGTCTACTGAAGAGGGCAAACAGCATTTAGTCACACAGCTAAGCCAGGAGGTTTTCTTGGACAAAAAGGCCATTGTATAAATAAGCACAAGCTTAGATTTTCCCTCAAGGAGTATCTCTCTTCAGTGTCAGCTCCGTGGCTTTGCCTCTCAAGAGATTTTCCCTCAAGGAGTATCTCTCTTCAGTGTCAGCTCCATGGCTTTGCCTCTCAAGAGAACCAGCCTCCAAATGACACTAGGCTTCTAGTAACAATTAATAACAAAAGGATGGAGAGATGGTTAGAACCTGGGTGCTAGATGCCAGGTGGCTGACAAAAGAATAAGTAACCAATTCACCTGTGGCTATCGGACCTCAGTTGCAGCCCCTTGCAAACTGTCTCCACTGGGTTTAAGGCCCATGGAAAGAAAACATTAATCTGACCTTGGCCACCGTCTGATAAAGGCAGGCTCCTTAAAGAACTTCTCTAAATAGAAAAGCTCTCCACTGTGGCCGAATGTCAGAAATTCCTTTCTTGTTCTTGTTTTCCTTATAGTCCTCTCCCCCTCGCTCTCAGCCATTTAGATCATTCTTCCGTAGCATTTCTAACACAACCTGTCCCTTTTTTTTTTTTTAAATAGCCTGTTGACAGCATTTCTGATCTTTTAGGCAGCTACGCACTAAGTGCCAAACCGGCTGAAACTCCGCCTTTAAGATTCCTTACTCCCAAGCAAAATTTAAATCTTTCCCAACTCATCACCGCTGGCTGAGAGCACAAGCACAGATAAAACACTGTTTTAAAAATTAACTTTGGCTATCAACCAACACACCGCCACTAGAGCGGGGTCGATAAGATTAAGTTTCTTACTCACTAAGCATTAAGGGGACCAAGTAAAACTCTTCGACGAACAAAGCAAACAGTTCAAACACAATTGCCAGTCCAAGATTTCAAACACAGTCAGATCTCTTTGACTGCCAGTTGCCGGGTCCTCCTGACAAAGGCTGGCTCTCGGAACGTCTCTCACGCGTCCCAGAACCTGCGCGATTGGGGCGTCCCCCTGTGCGCTTTCTAAAAAGGAAAAAAGAAGGAAAAAGACTATTCTTAGTAGGAATCCTTCATCTACTCACAGGCGCCTATTCGGGGTGGGGAAACTTATTCCACCAGTGCACAGGGCAGGAATCCTTCTTCTGCCCAGACAGTGCACTCTCAAGCTAACTTTCTCAGGGGTGGGAATCCTTCTTCCACCATGCACAGGGCAGGAATCCTTCATCTGCCCAGACAGTGCACTCTCAGCTAGCTTTCTATGGGTGGGAATCCTTCTTCCACCGTGCACAGGGCAGAATCCTTCATCTGCCCAGACAGTGCACTAAGACCTTAAAGCAGTACCGAAAAACACAGACTACAAGACTTAATTCACACACTCACTCACACACAGCGGCCGCTTTCCAGCACTCACACTAACGTACCTCCAAGAGGGCATTCCCGGGGTTCAGAGGGTCGCGCTCCGATCCCAGACGAGCCCCAAATGAAAAAGCGTACCCCTAAATGGGGAGCCCGCGACTCTCGCTCAATCTCGGGGGGGGTGCCCACAGGAATCCACGAGGCGGTCTTAATGTAACAGCAAGCAGTAGCTTTTATTAACGAGATCCCTATTAGTGGGATCCCGGGTCGATACGTATCCCACCCAGGAGACAGAGGAATCGACCCCGAGCTTCCAAACTCGGGAGTTTATATAGGAGAGGTTAGGGGCATTCACACGGTTACTCATGATTGGTCATTTCAAATGTTGCACAGTTACTTTCGGCGCTAAATTACATCAGCAAGGAGTATGTGCTCTCTAGCAGCTCGGCAGACAGGTAGGGTGGCTCATCTCACTCAGGGGGGTGAAGGAAGGGGAGGGGGAGGCTACGGATGGTCAGTGTCCTTGGGGCTGATAGCTGGTTTGGCAAGTCCTATCTCTGGCTCTCCCTCAGGCACGTCCGGCCCTGCACATCCAGACTCTGACAATGAGTAACCTTTTTAAAACTCTAGTTCTATATTAATGCACCCCACCCCGCCATCGGAGTGAGAGACGCCGCTCCCCGTTTAGGGGTTCGCTCTTTCACACACAGCTAGTGTTTTGTAAAGTAAATTGCTGTTACTTGGCGAATAAGCTTAGTTTTAAGTGGTTCTAAAGGGTAAAGAGCATAGTTTTCTATATAGACAAAACATGCATTTCCCAGTCTGAATCGCACGTTCTTTGGCAAATTCTGTGCAGTCCAAGCGGGAAAAGCTTGTAGGAAGTTGATTTTGAAGATAAACACACAGCTAGTGTTTTGCAAGGTGAATTGCTGTTACTTGGATAATAATCTTAGTTTTAAGTGGTACTAGATGGTAAAAAGCATACTTTTCAATATAGACAAAACATGCGTGTACCAGTCCAAATCGCACATTCTTTGGCGAATTCTGTTCGTTCCAAGCAGGAAAAGGTAATAGGAAGTTGACCTTGAAGATAAACACACAGCTAGTGTTTCGCAAAGTGAATTGCTGTTTACTTGGCGAATAAGCTGAGTTTTAAGTGCTTCTAGCCAGTAAAAAGCATACTTTTCTATTGAAAGATAAAAGTTTTAAAGTTGCCCCCCTAGACACAGAGTTTAGAGCAGAAAAAGAAAACAGGTTAGGCCCCAGAATTGTATGTTCCAAGAAGCCTCTCCTAGGGCAATAGAATGGACAATTACATTGGCCAGCTCAACACCTTTCTCCCAGAAACTAGCTGACCATAAATCTTAGAGAACAATCTTGAAAAGCAGGAAACAACGTCTCCTAAGAACTAGCGGACCATGAAGTTAAAACAATCTGAGAAGTAAGAGACAGCTTCTCCTACAAAACAATCTTGGGAGACAGAGAGTTCTTCCTTGTGATTTTTCACTGTTATTCTACACACTTTGCAATGACGCCATCCCTGCCCCCTTGAGTTGTGGTTTCTCCCTTTAAATACCTCTTCTCCCAGCCTCTCGGGGACGAACTCCACTGCCCCTGCGTGGGATACGAGTCTTGACCCCAGTGCACTGGTTGCTATCGATAAACCTCATGTGATTACAACAAGGACGGTCTTGTATGAGTTCTTGGGGGGTTGCGTCATCCCGAGACTTGAGGGAGGGTCTCCCCACTCTGGGGGTCTTTCACTATATAGACAAAACATGTGTTTCCCAGTCTGAAGCGAACATTCTTTGGCGAATATTGTTTGTTCCAAGCGGGAAAAGCTGGTAGGAAGTTGACTTTGACAATAAACACACAACTTGTGTTTCAAAAAGTGAATTGCTGTTACTTCGAGAATAAGCTTAGTTTTAAGTGATTCTAGATGGTAAAAAGCATACTTTTCTATATAGACAAAACATGCTTTTCACAGTCTGAATCGAACATTCTATGACGAATTCTGTTCGTTCCAAGTGGGAAAAGCTTGGAGGAAGTTGACCTTGAAGATAAACACACAGCTAGTGTTTTGCAAATTAAATTCCTGTTACTTGGTGAATAAGCTTCGTTTTAAGTGGTTCTAGACCTTAAAAAGCATACTTTTCTAGACAGACAATCCATGCGTTTCCCAGTCTGAATCTCACATTCTTTGGCAAATTCTGTTCATTCCAACCGGAAAAGCTGGTAGGAAGTTGACCTTGAAGATAAACACACAGCTAGTGTTCTGCAAAGTGAATTGCTTTAAGTTGGCGAATAAGCTTACTTTTAAGTGGTAGTATCTGAAAAAAGCATACTTTCCTATATAGATTGAAAGACCCCAGCTTAGTAGCAGTAACGCCATTTTGCAAGGCTGTACTTAAGATGAGTGGTTCAGGGAAAGGTTAGAACACTGAGTACACAGCGGCTGCCAAACGGGATGTGTATGGTTGAAGGCCTGGCAACAGGGCGACTGCCGGTTGGCGCCTGACAATGAGAAAAGCCCGGGAGAGGTCCACACCCCTGGTGGGGGCGAATCAACAATTATGTTCAAGAAGGTAGCTAGAAACTTGCCCCGGGCTGAACCCTTGCCACATTAGAATCACCAATTATATCCCTGTAACCATGCCATCTGCTTCTGTATGCTTCTTCTGCTCCCCAGAAACCTATAAAAAGCCCATCCTTGGTTCCGTGGGGCATGATCCCCAGTGACTGAAGCGCCCACAGGTGCCTGCCTGTATCCGACAATAAACCAAATCCTCTTGCTGATTGCATCCGGTGGTCTCGGTCTGGTCATTGAGTTAGAGGACCTCCATCCTGAGGAGAAGTTCTCCCTGAGAACTTTTCAAGATAAAACATGCGTTTCCCAGTATGATTTGCAATTTCTTTGGCAAATACTGTTCGTTCTAAGAGGGAAAAGATTTTAGGAAGTTGACTTTGAAGATAAACACACAGCTAGTGTTTCACAAAGTGTACTGCTGTTACTTGATCGGTAACCTTACTTTTAAGTGGTTTTAGAGTGAAAAAGCATACTGTTCTATACAGACAAAACATGCATTTACCAGTCCAAATCGCACATTCTTTGGCGAATTCTGTTCGTTCCAAGCAGGAAAAGCTTGTAGGAAGTTGACTTTGAAGATAAACACACAGCTAGTGTTTTGCAAAGTGAATTGTTGTTACTTGGCGAATAAGCTTCATTTTAAGTGGTACTAGATAGAAAAAAGCATAATTTTCTGTATAGACAAAACATGCGTTTCCCAGTCTGAATCGCACATTCTTTGGCGAATTCTGTTCTTTCCAAGCAGGAAAAGGTTATAGGAAGTTGACCTTAAAGATAAACACACAGCTAGTGTTTCGCAAAGTGAATTGCTCTTTACTTTGCGAATAAGCTTAGTTTTAAGTGGTTCTAGATGGTAAAAAGCATACCTTTCTATATAAAAAAAACCATGCGTTTCCCAGTCTGAATCTCACATTCATTGGTGAATTCTTTTCATTCCAACCGGGAAAAGCTGGTAGGAAGTTGACCTTGAAGATAAACACACAGCAAGTGTTTTGTAAAGTAAATTGCTCTTACTTGGCGAATAAGCTTAGTTTTAAGTGGTTCTAGAAGGTAAAAACCATACATTTGTATATAGAAAAAACATGAGTTTCCCTGTCTGAATCCCACATTCCTTGGCGAATTCTGTTCCTTCCAAGTTGGAAAAGCTTGTAGAAAGTTGATTTTGAAGATAAACACACAGCTAGTGTTTTGCAAAGTGAATTGCGGTTACTTGGCTAATAAGCTTCGTTTTAAGTGGTACTAGATGGAAAAAAGCATACTTTTCTATATAGACAAAACATGCGTTTCCCAGTCTGAATCGCACATTTTTGGTGAATTCTGTTCGTTCCAAGCTCGAAAAGGTTATAGGAAGTTGACCTTGAAGATGAACACACAGCTAGTGTTTTGAAAAGTGAATTGCTGTTTACTTCGCGAATAAGCTTAGCTTTAAGTGGTTCTAGACGGTAAAAAGCATACCTTTCTATATAGAAAAAACATGCGATTCCCAGTCTGAATCTCACATTCTTTGGCTAATTCTGTTTGTTCCAAGCAGGAAAGGGTGGTAGGAAAATGACTTTGAAGATAAACACACAGCTAGTGTTTTGCAAAATTAAATGCTGTTACTTGGCAAATAAGCTTAGTTTTAAGTGGTAGTACATGGAAAAAAGCACACTTTTCTCTGTAGAAAAAACATGCGATTCCCAGTCTGAATCTCACATTCTTTGGCTAATTCTGTTTGTTCCAAGCGGGAAAAGCTGGTAGGAAAATGACTTTGAAAATAAACACACAGCCAGTGTTTTGCAAAATTAAATGGTGTTACTTGGCAAATAAGCTTAGTTTTAAGTGGTTCTAGACGGTAAAAACATACTTTTCTATATAGTCTAAACATGCGTTTCCCAGTCTGAATCGCACTTTCTTTGGCCAATTTTGTTTTTTCCAGGAGGGAAATGCTTGGAGGAAGTTTACTTTGAAGAGAAACACACAGCTAGTGTTTCACAAAGTGAATTGCTGTTACTTGGCGAATAAGCTTAGTTTTAAGTGGTTCTAGACAGTAAAAAGCACACTTTTCTATATAGACAAAACATGAGTTTCCCAGTCTGTATCACAAATTCTATAGCGAATTCTGTTAGTTCCAAATGGGAAACGTTGGTAGGATGTTTACTTTGAAGATAAACACACAGCTAGTGTTTTGTAAAGTAAATTGCTGTTACTTGGCGAATAAGCTTAGTTTAAATGGTACTAGACGGTAAAAAGCATACTTTTCTATATAGACAAAACATGCTTTTCCCAGACTGAATCGCACATTCTTTGGAGAATTATGTTCGTTCCAAGAGGGAAAAGATTTTAGGAAGTTGACTTCGAAGATAAACACACAGCTACTGTTTTGCAAAGTGACTTGCTGTTTACTTGGTGACAAAGCTTAGTTTTAAGTGATTCTAGACGGTAAAAAGCATACTTTTCTATATAGACAAAACATGCTTTTCCCAGTCTGAATTGAACATTCTATGGCGAATTCTGTTCCTTCCAAGCAGGAAAAGCTTGGAGGAAGTTAACCTTGAAGATAAACACACAGCTAGTGTTTCCCAAAGTGAATTGCTGTTCCTTGGCGAATAAGCTTAGTTTTTAAGTGGTTATAGACGGTAAGCATATTTTCTATATAATCTAAACATCGTTCACCATCTATTTGCAAATTCATTGGCGATTTCTATTTGTTCAAGAGAAATGCTTGGAGGAAGTTCACTTTGAAGAAAACACACAGTTAGTGTTTTACAAAAGTGAATTGCTGTTACTTGTGAAGAAGAAGAAGTGAAGAAGAAGTGAAGAAGAAGAAGAAGAGAAGAAGAAGAAGAAGAAGAAGAAGAAGAAGAAGAAGAAGAAGAAGAAGAAGAAGAAGAAGAAGAAGAAGAAAAGAAGAAGTTGTTTTAAGTGGTTCTAGACAGTAAAAAGCACACTTTTCGATATAGACACAATATGAGTTTCCCAGTTTTAATCGCGCATTTTTGGTGAATTCTGTTCCTTCCAATAGGGAAAAGCTTGTAGGAAGTTGAATTTGAAGATAAACACACAGCTAGTGTTTCCCAAAGTGAATTGGAGTTACTTGGCGAGTAACATTACTTTTAAGTGGTTCTGGATGGAAAAAGCATACTTTTCTATACAGACACAACAAGATTTTCCCAGTCTGAATCGTACATTCTTTCGAGAATTCTGTTCGTTCCAAGAGGGAAAAGATTATAGGAAGTTGACTTTGAAGAAAAACACACAGCTAGTGTTTCCCAAAGTGAATTGCTGTTACTTGGTGTGTAACCTTTCCTTTAAGTGGTTCTGGACGGAAAAATCCTACTTTTCTATATAGACAAAACATGCGTTTCCCAATCTGAATCGCACATTCTTTGGCGAATTCTGCTTGTTCAAAGAAGGAAAAGCTTGTAGGAAGTTGACTTTGAAGATAAACACACAGCTAGTGTTTCCCAAAGTGAATTACTGTTACTTGGCAAATAAGCTTAGTTTTAAGTGGTTCTTGATGATAAAAGCATACTTTTATATATAGTCAAAACATGCGTTTCCTAGTCTAAATCGCACATTCTTTGGCGAATTCTGTTCGTTCCAAGAGGGAAAAACTTGTAGGAAGTTGAATTTGAAGATAAACACACAGCTAGTGTTTCCCAAAGTGAATTGGAGTTACTTGGCGAGTAAACGTACTTTTAAGTGGTTCTGGACGGAAAAAGCCTACTTTTCTATATAGACAAAACGTGACTTTACCAGTCTGTATTGCACATTCTTTGGCGAATTCTGTTCCTTCCAAGCGGGAAAAACTTGTAGGAAGTTGACTTTGAAGATAAACACACAGCTAGTGTTTCACAAAGTGAATTGCTTTTACTTGGCTAATAAGCTTAATTTTAAGTGGTTCTAGATGGTAATAGCATACTTTTCTATATAGTCAAAACATGCGTTTCCTAGTCTAAATCGCACATTCTTTGGCGAATTCTGTTTGTTCCAAGAGGGAAAAGCTTGCAGGAAGTTTACTTTGAAGATAAATACACAGTTAGTGTTTCACAAAGTGAATTGCTGTTACTTGGCAAATAAGCTTAGTTTTAAGTGGTTCTTGATGATAAAAGCATACTTTTATATATAGTCAAAACATGCGTTTCCTAGTCTAAATCGCACATTCTTTGGCGAATTCTGTTTGTTCCAAGAGGGAAAAGCTTGCAGGAAGTTTACTTTGAAGATAAATACACAGTTAGTGTTTCACAAAGTGAATTCCTGTTACTTGTCGAATAAGCTTTGTTTTAAGTGGTTCTAGAAAATAAAAAGCATACTTTTCTATATAGACACAACATGAGTTTCCCAGTCTGAATCGCACATTCTTTGGCGAATTCTGTTCGTTCCAAGCTGGAAAAGCTTGAACAAAGTTGACTTTGAAGATAAACACACAGCTAGTGTTTCGCAAAGTGAATTGCTGTTACTTGGCGAATAAGCTTAGTTTTAAGTGGTTCTAGACAGTAAAAAGAACACTTTTCTATATAGACACAACATGAGTTTCCCAGTCTGAATCGCACATTCTTTGCCAAATGCTCTTCGTTCAAAGAGGGAAAAGCTTGTAGGAAGTTGACTTTGAAGATAAACACACAGCTAGTTTTTCGCAAAGTGAATTGCTGTTACTTGGCGAGTAACCTTACTTTTAAGTGGTTCTGGACGGAAAAGCCTACTTTCCTATGGAGACAAAACATGAGTTTCCCAGTCTGTATCGCAAATTCTATGGCGAATTCTGTTCCTTCCAAGCGGGAAAATCTTGTAGGAAGTTGACTTTGAAGATAAACACACAGCTAGTGTTTTGCAAAGTGAATTGCTGATACTTGGTGAATAAGCTTAGTTTTAAGTGGTTTTAGACAATAAAAAGCATACTCTTCGAGGTGGGCACGCCTGAGGCTGAAGAGCGGAAGAGACCACCAACACTGCCCACCCCTGCCCACATCCCTGGCCCAAGAGGAAACTGTATAAGGCCTCTGGGTGCCCGTGGGGGAGGGTCCAGGAGCGGCAGGACCCCTGTGCCTGAGACACCGCCGGAACCTGAAGGAAACAGACCGGATAAACAGTTCTCTGCACCCCAAATCCTGTGGGAGGAGGCTAAACCTTCAGAGAGGCAGACACGCCTGGAAACCAAAGAGACTGCTCTCTGCACACACACATCTCGGGGCCAGAGAAAACACGGAGGCCATCTGGAACCCTGGTGCGGAGGCTCCTGGAAGAGGCGCACAGATCTTCCTGGTTGCTGCCACCGCGGAGAGCCGTGGGCAGCACCCCATAGCGAACTTGAGCCTCGGGTCCACAGAGTAAGACCAACTTTTCTGCTGCAAGCGGCCTGGTGATCTCGGGACACACAGAGGCAGAATTCCTCTAGGACCGGGCACGTCCTTTGTTTATTGGGAGTCCCACACCCTCGGATCCCGGCCTGCAGCAGCTCTCTGCTCCCAGACCCCGTGGGAGAGAGACCTCACCGCCGGGTCAGGTGGGCACTCCTGAGGCTGCAGAGTGGAAGAGACCACCAACACTGCCCACCCCTGCCCACATCCCAGGCCCAAGAGGAAACTGTATAAGGCCTCTGGGTGCCCCCGTGGGGGGAAGGGCCCAGGGGCAACAGGACCCCTGCGCCTGAGACACCGCGGAACCTGAAGGGAAACAGACCTGGATAAACAGTTCTCTGCACCCCCAAATCCCGTGGGGGGAAGCTAAACCTTCAGAGGCAGACATGCCTGGGAAACCAGAAGAGACTGCTCTCTGCACACATCTCGGACACCAGAAGAAAACACGGAGCCATCTGGAACCCTGGTGCCTGTGGAGGCTCCCGGAAGGAACCTGACCTGCCTGGTGCACTAAAGACACAGGCCCACAGGAACAGCTGAAACCTGTAGAGGGGAAAAACTGCAACGAAAGCAGAACACTCTGTCCCCCATAACTGGCTGAAAACAGTAAAAACAGGTCTACAGCCTCCTGACACAGGCTTATAGTACAGTCTAGCCACTGTCAGAAATAGCAGAACCAAGTAACAGTAGAGATAATCTGATGGCGAGAGGCAAGCGCAGGAACCCAAGCAACAGAAACCAAGACTACCCGGCATCATTGGAGCCCAATTCTCCCACCAAAGCAAACACGGTATATCCAAACACACGAGAAAAGCAAGATCTAGTTTCAAAATCATATTTGATCATGATGCTGGAGGACTTCAAAAAGACGAGAAGAACTCCCTTAGAGAAACACAGGAAAATATTAATAAACAAGTAGAAGCCTACAGAGAGGAGTTGCAAAAATCCCTGAAAGAATTCCAGGAAAACACAATCAAACAGTTGAAGGAATTAAAAATGGAAATAGAAGCAATCAAGAAAGAACACATGGAAATAACCCTGGATATAGAAAACCAAAAGAAGAGACAAGGAGCTGTAGATACAAGCTTCACCAACAGAATACAAGAGATGGAAGAGAGAATCTCAGGAGCAGAAGATTCCATAGAAATCATTGACTCAACTGTCAAAGATAATGTAAAGCGGGAAAAAGCTACTGGTCAAAACATACAGGAAATCCAGGACTCAATGAGAAGATCAAACCTAAGGATAATAGGTATAGAAAGAGTGAAGACTCCCAGCTCAAAAGGACCAGTAAATATCTTCAACAAAATCATGAAAGAAAACTTCCTAACCTAAAAAAAGAGATACCCATAGGCATACAAAAGCCTACAGAACTCCAAATAGATTGGACAGAAAAAAAACAGCTCCGTCACATAATAGTCAAAACACCAAGCGCACAAAATAAAGAAAAGAATATTAAAAGCAGTAAAAAGGGAAAAAAGGTCAAGTAACATATAAAAGGCAGACCTATCAGAATCACACCAGACTTTTACCAAAACTATGAAAACCAGAAGATCCTGGACTGATGTCATCACAGAACCCTAAAGAGAACACAAATACCAGCCCAGGCTACTGTATCCTGCAAAACTCTCAATTAACATAGATGGAGAAACCAAGATATTCCATGACAAAACCAAATTTACACAATATCTTTCTACAAATCCAGCACTACAAAGGATAATAAATGGTAAAGCCCAACATAAGGAGGCAACCTATACCCTAGAAGGGCAAGAAACTAATCATCTTGGCAACAAAACAAAAAGAAGAATAGCACACAAACATAACCTCATCCAAATATGAATATAACAGGAAGCAATAATCACTATTCCTTAATATCTCTCAACATCAATGGCCTCAACTCCCCAATAAAAAAGACATAGATTAACGACTGGATCACATGAGGACCCCTGCATTCTGCTGCCTACAGGAAACACACCTCAGAGACAAAAGACAGACACTACCTCAGAGTGAAAGGCTGGGAAACAACTTTCCAAGCAAATGGTGGGAAGAAACCAAGCTGGAGTAGCCATTCTAATATCAAATAAAATCAATTTTCAACTAAAAGTCATCAAAAAGATAAGGAAGGACACTTTATATTCATCAAGGAAAATCCACCAAGATGAACTCTCAATCCTAAATATCTATGCCCCAAATACAAGGGCACCTACATACGTAAAAGAAACCTTACTAAAGCTCAAAAACACATGCACCTCACACAATAATAGTAGGAGATTTCAACACCCCTCTCATCAATGGACAGATCATGGAAACAGAAATTAAACAGAGATGTAGTCAGACTAAGAGAGTCATGAGCCAAATGGACTAGCTTGGATATTTATAGAACGTTCTACCCTAAAACAAAAGATATACCTTCTTCTCAGCTCCTCATGGTACTTTCTCCAAAATTGACCATATAATTGGTCAAAAAACGGGCCTCAACAAGGTACAGAAAGATAGAAATAATCCCATGCGTGCTATCGGGACCACAGCCTTCAAAAGCTGGTCTTCAATAACAATAAAGGAAGAATCCTCACATATCGTGGAAATTGAACAATGCTCTACTCAATGATAACCTGGTCAAGGAAGAAATAAAAGAAAGAAATTAAAAACTTTTTAGAATTTAATGAAAATGAAGGTACAACATACCCAAACTTATGGGACACAATGAAAGCTGTGCTAAGAGGAAAACTCATAGCGCTGAGTGCCTGCAGAAAGAAACAGGAAAGAGCATATGTCAGCAGCTTGACAGCACACCTAAAAGCTCTAGAACAAAAAGAAGCAAATACACCCAGGAGGAGGAGAAGGCAGGGAAATAATCAAACTCAGGCTGAAATCAGCAAGTAGAAACAAAAAGGACCAGAGAATCAACAGAACCAAAAGTTGGTTCTTTGAGAAAATCAACAAGATAGATAAACCCCTAACCAGACTAACAAGAGGACACAGAGAGTGTGTCCAAATTAACAAAATCAGAAATGAAAAGGGAGACATAACTACAGATTCAGAGGAAATTCAAAAAATCATCAGATCTTACTATAAAAGCCTATATTCAAGAAAACTTGAAAATCTACGGAAATGGACAATTTCCTAGACAGATACCAGGTACGAAGTTAAATCAGGAACAGATAAACCAGTTAAACAACCCATAACTCTAAAGAAAAAAAGCAGTCATTAAGGTCTCCCAACCAAAAAAGAGCCCAGGTCCAAGCGGGTTTTAGTGCAAGAATTCTATCAGACCTTCATAGAATTACCTCATACCAATATTATCCAAACTATTCCACAAAATTGAAACAGATGGAGCACTACCTAATTCCCTTCTGTAAACCACAATTACTCTTATACCTAAACCACACAAGACCCAACAAAGAAAAAGAACTTCAGACCAATTTCTTATGAACATCGGCCTTAAAAATACTCAACAAAATTCACAGCAAACCAGATCCAAGAGCACATCAAAACAATCATCCACCATGATCAAGTAAAACTTCATCCCAGGCATGCAGGGATGGTTTAATATATGAGAAAACCATCAACGTGATCCATTATATAAACAAACTGAAAGAACAAAACCACATGATCATTTCATTAGATGCTGAGAAAGCATTTGACAAAATTCAACACCCCTTCATGATAAAAGTCCTGGAAAGAATAGGAATTCAAGGCCCATACCTAAACATAGTAAAAGCCATATACAGCAAACCAGTGGCTAACATTAAACTAAATGGAGAGAAACTTGAAGCCATCCCACTAAAATCAGGGACTAGACAAGGCTGCCCACTCTCTCCCTACTTATTCAATATAGTTCTTGAAGTTCTAGCCAGAGCAATCAGACAACAAAAGGAGGTCAAGGGGATACAGATTGGAAAAGAAGAAGTCAAAATATCACTATTTGCAGATGATATGATGGTATATTTAAGTGATCCAAAAGTTCCACCAGAGAACTACTAAAGCTGATAAACAACACAGCAAAGTGGCTGGGTATAAAATTAACTCAAATAAATCGTAGCCTTCCTCTACACAAAAGAAACAAGCCAAAGAAAAGAAATTAGGGAAGCGACACCCTTCATAATAGATCCAAATAATATAAAAAGTACCCAGTTGACTTTAACCTAAGCAAGTAAAGATCTGTACAATAAGAACTTCAAGACACTGAAGAAAGAAATTGAAAAACACCTCAGAAGATGGAAAGATCTCCCATGCTCATGGATTGGCAGGATTAATATGGTAAAAATGGCCATTCTGCAAAAGCAATCTACAGATTCAATGCAATCCCCATCAAAATACCAATCAATTCTTCAAAGAGTTAGACAGAACAATTTGCAAATTCATCTGGAATAAAAAAAAACCCAGAATAACTAAAACTATCCTCAACAATAAAAGGACTTCAGGGGGCTCACTATCCCTGAACTCAAGCAGTGTTACAGAGCAATAGTAAAAAAAACTGAATGGTGGTACAGAGACAGACAGATAGACCAATGGAACAGAATTGAAGACCCAGAAATGAACCCACACACCTATGGTCACTTGATTTTTGACAAAGGAGCCAAATCCATCCAATGGAAAAAAGATAGCATTTTCAGCAAATGGTGCTGGTTCAACTGGAGGTCAACATGTAGAAGAATGCAGATCGATCCATGCTTATCACCCTGTACAAAGCTTAAGTCCAAGTGGATCAAGGACCTCCACATCAAACCAGACACACTCAAACTAATAGAAGAAAAACAAGGGAAGCATCTGGAACACATGGGCACTGGAAAAAATTTCCTGAACAAAACACCAATGGCTTATGCTCTAAGATCAAGAATCAACAAATGGGATCTCATAAAACTGCAAAGCTTCTGTAAGGCAAAGGACACTGTGGTTAGGACAAAACGGCAACCAACAGATTGGGAAAAGATCTTTTTACCAATCCTACAACAGAATGAGCCTTATATCCAAAATATACAAAAGAACTCAAAAAGTTGGGCCAGGGAGACAAATAACCCTATTAAAAATGGGGTTCAGGCCTAAACAAAAGAATTCACAGCTGAGGAATGCCCGAATGGCTGAGAAACTTTAAAAGAAATGTTCAACATCTTTAGTCATCAGGAAATGCAAATCGCTAAAATTTCACCTCCACCAGTGAGAATGCACTTTGTGTCCAGTTTTTCTTTTCTGTAATGGTCTCCATTTTCTGTACAAGGAGGCTTCTTTCAGGAGGGATGATGGCCCCACGTATTGGTAGATATAATACTAATATTTAGAATCCTGTAAGAAGCGTGGCTGATTTAGTAAATTAATGTGATAAATTTTAAAATTTATGATATCACTAATTCCATACCTCTATATAGAAAAAACGTGCCTTTCCCAGTCTGAATTGCACATTCTTTGGCGAAATCTGTTCGTTCCAAGCGGGAAAAGCTTGTAGGAAGTAGACTTTGAAGATAAACAGTAAGTTAGTGTGTTGCAAAGTGAATTGCTGTTACTTGGTGAACAAGCTTAGTTTTAGGCGGGTCTAGATGGTAAAAAGCATACATGTCTATATAGACAGAACATGTGTTTCCCAGTCTGAATCGCACATTCTTTGGCGAATTCTGTTCGCTCCAAGCGGGAAAAGCTTGTAGGAAGTTGACTTTGAAGATAACCACACAGCTACTTTTTCCCAAAGTGAATTGCTGTTACTTGGCCAATAAGCTTAGTTTTAAGTGGTCTAGACGGTAAAAAGCATACTTCTCTATATAGGCAAAACGAGCGTTACCCAGTCTGAGTCTTACATAATTTTGTGAATTCATTCGTTCCAAGCGGGAAAAGCTTGTAGGAAGTTGACTTTGAAGATAAACACTCAGCTACTGTTTCCCAAAGTGAATTGCTGTTACTTGGTGAACATGCTTAGTTTTACATGGTTCTAGACGTTAAAAACCATACTTCTCTATTTAGACAAAACGTGCGTTTCCCAGTCTGAATCGGACAGTCTTTGGCGAATTCTGTTCTATCCAAGCGGGAAAAGCTTGTAGGAAGTTGACTTTGAAGATAAACACTAGGTTAGTGTTTTACAAAGTGAGTTGCTGTTACTTGGGGAACAATCTTTGTTTTAGGTGGTTGTATACGTTAAAAAGCATAGTTTTCTATATAGACAAAATATGCGTTTCACAATTTGAATCGCACATTCTTTCCGAATTATTTTCAATCCTAGCAAGAAAAGCTTGTAGGAAGTTGACTTTGAAGATAAACACACAGCTACTGTTTCCCAAAGTGTATTGCTGTTACTTGGCCAATAAGCTTAGTTTTAAATGATTCTAAACGATAAAAAGCATACTTCTCTATATAGAGAATACGAGCGTTCCCCAGTCTGAAAAGCACATTCTTTGGCGAGTTCTGTTGGCTCCAAGCAGGAAAAGCTTGTAGGAAGTTGACTTTGAAGATAAACACTCAGCTACTGTTTCCCAAAGTGAATTGCTGTTACTTGGTGAACATGCTTAGTTTTACATGGTTCTAGACGTTAAAAAGCATACTTCTCTATTTAGACAAAACGTGCATTTCCCAGTCGGAATCAAACATTCTTTGGCGAATTCTGTTTGTTCCATGCGGGAAAAGCTTGTAGGAAGTTGACTTTGAAGATAAACGCACAGCTACTGTTTCCCAATCTGTATTGCTGTTACTTGGCGAACAAGCTTAGTTTTAGTTGGTTCTAAATGGTAAAAAGCAAACTTTTCTGTATAGACAAAACATGCCTTTCCCAGTCTGAATCGCACATTCTTTTGCGAAATCTGTTCCTTCCAACCGGGAAAAGCTTGTAGGAATTGACTTTGGAGATAAACACTAGGTTAGTGTTTTACAAAGTGAATTGCTGTTACTTGGTGAACAAGCTTAGTTTTAGGTGGTTCTAGACGGTAAAAAGCATACTTTTCTATATAGACAAAACATGAGTTTCCCAGTCTGAATCGCACATTCTTTGGCGAAATCTGTTCGTTTCAAGCGGGAAAAGCTTGTAGGAAGTTGACTTTGAAGATAAACACTAGGTTAGTGTTTTGCAAAGTGAATTGCTGTTACTTGGCGAACAAGCTTAGTTTTAGGTGGTTCTAGACGGTACAAAGCATACTTTTCGATATAGACAAATTTGATTTGCACATTCTTTCTGAATTATTTTCAATCCTAGCCGGAAAAGCTTGTAGGAAGATGACTTTGAAGATAAACACACAGCTACTGTTTCCCAAAGTGTATTGCTGTTACTTGGCCAATAAGCTTAATTTTATGTTGTTGTAAACGGTAAAAAGCATACTTCTCTATACAGAGAAATTGTGCGTTCCCCAGTCTGAAGAGCACATTCTTTGTTGAATTCTGTTCACTCCAAGCGGGAAAAGCTTGTAGGAAGTTGACTTTGAAGATAAGCACACAGTTATGGTTTCCCAAAGTGAATTGCGGTTACTTGGACAATAAGCTTAGTTTTAAGTGGTTCTAGAATGTAAAAAGCATACTTCTCTATATAGACAAAGCGTGCGTTTCCCATTCTTAATCGAACATTCTTTGGCGAATTCTGTTCGATCCAAGCGGGAAAAGCTTGTAGGAAGTTGACTTTGAAGATAACCACACAGCTACTGTTTCCCAAAGTGAATTGCTGTTACATGGCAAACATGCATAGGTTTAGGTGGGTCTAGATGGAAAAGCATACATTTCTTTTTTTTTTTTTTTTTTTTATTAACTTGAATATTTCTTATATACATTTGAGTGTTATTCCTTTCGGTTTCAGGCAAACATCCCCTTCCCCCCTCCCCTTCCTTATGGGTGTTCCCCTCCCCACCCTCCCCCCATTGCCGCCCTCCCCCCAACAGTCTGGTTCACTGGGGGTTCAGTCTTAGCAGGACCCAGGGCTTCCCCTTCCACTGGTGCTCTTACTAGGATATTCATTGCTACCTATGAGGTCAGAGTCCAGGGTCAGTCCATGTATAGTCTTTAGGTAGTGGCTTAGTCCCTGGAAGCTCTGGTTGCTTGGCATTGTTGTACATGTGGGGTCTCGAGCCCCTTCAAGCTCTTCCAGTTCTTTCTCTGATTCCTTCAACGGGGGTCCTATTCTCAGTTCAGTGGTTTGCTGCTGGCATTCGCCTCTGTATTTGCTGTATTCTAGCTGTGTCTCTCAGGAGCGATCTACACTTCTGCACGTCTTTGCTTCATCCATCTTGTCTAATTGGGTGGCTGTATATATATGGGCCACATGTGGGGCAGGCTCTGAATGGGTGTCCCTTCAGTCTCTGTTTTAATCTTTGCCTCTCTCTTCCCTGCCAAGGGTATTCTTGTTCCCCTTTTAAAGAAGGAGTGAAGCATTCACATTTTGATCCTCCGTCTTGAGTTTCATTTGTTCTAGACATCTAGGGTAATTCAGGCATTTGGGCTAATAGCCACTTATCAATGAGTGCATACCATGTATGTCTTTCTGTGATTGGGTTAGC
This sequence comes from Rattus rattus, assembly GCF_011064425.1. NCBI lineage: Eukaryota > Metazoa > Chordata > Mammalia > Rodentia > Muridae > Rattus > Rattus rattus. Next base: position 33,844,112 of record NC_046158.1, read on the forward strand.
TCACTCAGGATGATATTTTCCAGTTCCAACCATTTGCCTACGAATTTCATAAACTCGTTGTTTTTGATAGCTGAGTAATATTCCATTGTGTAGATGTACGACATTTTCTGTATCCATTCCTCTGTTGAAGGGCATCTGGGTTCTTTCCAGCTTCTGGCTATTATAAATAAGGCTGCGATGAACATAGTGGAGCACGTGTCTTTTTTATATGTTGGGGCATCTTTTGGGTATATGCCCAAGAGAGGTATAGCTGGATCCTCAGGCAGTTCAATGTCCGATTTTCTGAGGAACCTCCAGACTGATTTCCAGAATGGTTGTATCAGTCTGCAACCCCACCAACAATGGAGGAGTGTTCCTCTTTCTCCACATCCTCGCCAGCATTTGCTGTCACCTGAGTTTTTGATCTTAGCCATTCTCACTGGTGTGAGGTGAAATCTCAGGGTTGTTTTGATTTGCATTTCCCTGATGACTAAAGATGTTGAACATTTCTTTAGGTGTTTCTCAGCCATTCGGCATTCCTCAGCTGTGAATTCTTTGTTTAGCTCTGAACCCCATTTTTTAATAGGGTTATTTGTCTCCCCTTGGTCTAACTTTTTGAGTTCTTTGTATATTTTGGATATAAGGCCTCTATCTGTTGTAGGATTGGTAAAGATCTTTTCCCAATCTGTTGGTTGCCGTTTGTCCTAACCACAGTGTCCTTTGCCTTACAGAAGCTTTGTAGTTTTATGAGATCCCATTTGTCGATTCTTGATCTTAGAGCATAAGCCATTGGTGTTTTGTTCAGGAAATTTTTTCCAGTGCCCATGTGTTCAGATGCTTCCTAGTTTTTTCTTCTATTAGTTTGAGTGTGTCTGGTTTGATGTGGAGGTCCTTGATCCACTTGGACTTAAGCTTTGTACAGGGTGATAAGCATGGATCGATCTGCATTCTTCTACATGTTGACCTCCAGTTGAACCAGCACCATTTGCTGAAAATGCTATCTTTTTTTTTTCCATTGGATGGTTTTGGCTCCTTTGTCAAAATCAAGTGACCATAGGTGTGTGGGTTCATTTCTGGGTCTTCAATTCTGTTCCATTGGTCTATCTGTCTGTCTCTGTACCAATACCATGCAGTTTTTATCACTATTGCTCTGTAATACTGCTTGAGTTCAGGGATAGTGATTCCCCCTGAAGTCCTTTTATTGTTGAGGATAGTTTTAGCTATCCTGGGTTTTTTGTTATTCCAGATGAATTTGCAAATTGTTCTGTCTAACTCTTTGAAGAATTGGATTGGTATTTTGATGGGGATTGCATTGAATCTGTAGATCGCTTTTGGTAAAATGGCCATTTTTACTATATTAATCCTGCCAATCCATGAGCATGGGAGATCTTTCCATCTTCTGAGGTCTTCTTCAATTTCTTTCTTCAGTGTCTTGAAGTTCTTATTGTACAGATCTTTTACTTGCTTGGTTAAAGTCACACGAGGTACTTTATATTATTTGGGTCTATTATGAAGGGTGTCGTTTCCTAATTTCTTTCTTGGCTTGTTTCTCTTTTGTGTAGAGGAAGGCTACTGATTTATTTGAGTTAATTTTATACCCAACCACTTTGCTGAAGTTGTTTATCAGCTTTAGTAGTTCTCTGGTGGAACTTTTGGGATCACTTAAATATACTATCATATCATCTGCAAATAGTGATATTTTGACTTCTTCTTTTCTGATCTGTATCCCTTGACCTCCTTTTGTTGTCTGATTGCTCTGGCTAGAACTTCAAGAACTATATTGAATAAGTAGGGGAGAGTGGGCAGCCTTGTCTAGTCCCTGATTTTAGTGGGATTGCTTCAAGTTTCTCTCCATTTAGTTTAATGTTAGCCACTGGTTTTGCTGTATATGGCTTTTACTATGTTTAGGTATGGGCCTTGAATTCCTATTCTTTCCAGGACTTTTATCATGAAGGGGTGTTGAATTTTGTCAAATGCTTTTCAGCATCTAATGAAATGAACATGTGGTTTTGTTCTTACAGTTTGTTTATATAATGGACCACGTTGATGGTTTTCCGTATATTAAACCATCCCTGCATGCCTGGGATGAAGCCTACTTGATCGTGGTGGATGATTGTTTTGATGTGCTCTTGGATTCGGTTTGCCAGAATGGCACATTCTTTTGCAAATTCTGTTCGTTCCAAGCGGGAAAAGCTTGTAGGAAGTTGACTTTGAAGATAAACACTAGGTTAGTATTTTGCAAAGTGAATTGCTGTTACTTGGCGAAGAAGCTTAGTTTTAGGTGGTTCTAGACGGTACAAAGCATACTTTTCGATATAGACAAAATATGCTTTTCACAATTTGAATTGCGCATTCTTTCCGAACTGTTTCCAAACCAAGTGGGAAAAGCTTGTAGGAAGTTGACTTTGAAGATGAACACACAGCTACTGTTTCCCAAAGTGAATTGCTGTTACTTGGCCAATAAGCTTAGTTTTAAGTTATTCTAGACGGTAAAAAGCATACTTCTCTTTATAGACAGAATGTGTATTTCCCAGTCTGAATCGCACATTCTTTGGCGAATTCTGTTCAATCCAAGCTGGAAAAGCTTGTAGGAAGTTGACTTTGAAGATAAACACTAGGTTAGTATTTTGCAAAGTGAATTGCTGTTACTTGGCGAAGAAGCTTAGTTTTAGGTGGTTCTAGACGGTACAAAGCATACTTTTCTATATAGACAAAATATGCTTTTCACAATTTGAATTGCACATTCTTTCCGAACTGTTTCCAATCCAAGTGGGAAAAGCTTGTAGGAAGTTGACTTTGAAGATAGACACACAGTTATGGTTTCCCAAAGTGAATTGCTGTTACTTGGACAATAAGCTTAGTTTTAAGTGGTTCTAGAAGGAAAAGCATACTTTTCTATATAGAGTTAACGTGCGTTTCCCAGTCTGAATCGCACATTCTTTTTCGAATTCAGTTCCCTCCAAGCAGCAAAAGCTTGTAGGAAGTTGACTTTGAAGATAAACACTAGGTTAGTGTTTTGCAAAACGAATTGCTGTTACTTGGCGAATAAGCTTAGTTTTAAGTGGTTCTAGACGGTAAAAAGCATACTTGTCTATATAGACAAAATGTGGGTTTCCCAGTCTGAATCGCACATTCTTTGGCGAATTCTCTTCTTTCCAAGCGGGAAAAGCTTGTAGGAAGTTTTCTTTGAAGATAAACACATAGCTAGGTGTTTCGCAAAGTGAATTGCTGTTACTTGGCCAATAAGCTTAGTTTTAAGTGGTTCTAGACGGTAAAAAGCATACATCTCTATATAGACAAAACGTGCGTTTCCCATCCTGAATCGAAGATTCTTTGGCAAATTCTGTTCCTTTCACGTGGGAAAAGCTTGTAGGAAGTTGACTTTGAAGATGAACACACAGCTACTGTTTACCAAAGTGAATTGCTGTTACTTGTCGAATAAGCTTAGTTTTAAGTGGTTCTAGACGGTAAAAAGCATACTTTTCTACATGTACAAAACAAGTGTTTCCCAGTCTGAATCGCACATTCTTTGGCGAAATCTCTTCGTTCGAAGCGGGAAAAGCTTGTAGGAGGTTGACATTGAAGATAAACACACAGCTAGTGTTTCGCAAAGTGAATTGCTGTTACTTGGCGAATAAGCTTAGTTTAAGTGTTTCTTGACGATAAAAAGCATTCGTTTCTCTATAGACAAGACGTGCGTTTCCCAATAAGAATCGCACATTCTTTGGTGAATTCTGTTCGTTCCAAGCGGGAAAAGTTATAGGAAGTTTACTTTGAAGATCAACACACAGGTAGTGTGTCGCAAAGTGAATTGCTGTTACTTGGTCACTAAGCTTAGTTTTAAGTGGTTCTAGACGGTAAAAAGCATACTTGTCTATATAGACAACACCCAGGTTTCCCAGTCTGAATCGCACATTCTTTGGCGAATTCTCTTCTTTCCAATTGGGTAAAGCTTGTAGGAAGTTTTCTTTGAAGATAAACACACAGCTAGGTGTTTCGCAAAGTGAATTGCTGTTACTTGGTGAATAAGCTTAGTTTTAAGTGGTTCTAGACGGTAAAAAGCATACTTTTCTATGTAGACAAAACGTGCGATTCCCAGTCTGAATTGCACATTCTTTGTCGAATTTTGTTCTTTCCAAGCAGGAAAAGCTTGTATGAAGTTTACTTTGAAGAAAAACACACAGCTACTTGTTTGCCATGTGAATTGCTGTTGCTTGGTGAATAAGCTTAGTTTTAAGTGGTTCTAGACGGTAAAAAGCATACTATTCTATATAGACAAAACATGCATTTCTCAGTGTGAATCGCACATTTTTTGGCGAATTCTGTTCTTTCCAAGTGGGCAATGCTTGTAGGAAGTTGACTTTGAAGATAAACACACAGCTAGAGTTTCACAAAATGAATTGCTGTTACTTGGTGAATAAGCTTAGATTTAAGTGGTTGTAGATGGTAAAAAGTATACTCTTCTATATAGACAAGATGTGCGTTTCCCAGTCTGAATCGCACATTCTTTGGCGAATTCTGTTCGCTCCAAGCGGGAAAAGCTAGTAGGAAGTTGGATTTGAAGATAAACACACAGCTAGTGTTTCGCCAAGTGAATTGCTGTTACATGGCGAGTAAGCTGAGTTTTAAGTAGTTCTATTCAGTAAAAAGCATCCGTTTCTACATAGACAAAACGTGCGTTTCCCAGTCTGAATCACATTCTTTGGCGAGTTATGTTCGTTCTAAGCGGGTAAAGCTTGTATGAGGTTTACTGTGAAGATAAATATACAACTAGTGTTTCGCAAAGTGATTTGCTGTTACTTGGCGAATAAGCTTTGTTTTAAGTGGTTCTAGTCGGTAAAAAGCATACTTGTCTATATAGACAAAACGTGGGTTTCCCTGTCTGAATCGCACATTCTTTTGCGAATTCTGTCCGTTCCAAGTGGGAAAAGCTTGTAGGAAGTTGACTTTGAAGATAAACACACAGCTACTTGTTTGCCAAGTGAATTGCTGTTACTTGGCGAATAAACTTGTTTTAAGTGGTTCCAGACCCTAAAAAGCATACTTTTCTATCTAGACAAAAGGTGCGATTCCCAGTCTGAATTGCACTTGCTTAGGGGAATTCTGTTCTTTCCAAGCGGGAAAAGCTTGTAGGAAGTTGTCTTTGAAGATAAACACACAGCTAGGTGTTTCGCCAAGTGAATTGCTGTTACTTGGTGAATAAGCTTAGTTTTAAGTGGTTCTAGATGGTAAAAAGCATACTTTTCTATGTAGACAAAACTTGCGATTCCCAGTCTTAATCACACATTCTTTGTCGAATTCTATTCTTTCCAAGCAGGAAAAGCTTGTATGAAGTTTACTTTGAAGATAAACACACAGCTATGGTTTCGCAAAATGAATTGCTGTTACTTGGCGAATAAGCTTAGTTTTAAGTGGTTCTAGATGGTAAAAAGCATACTTTTTCTATATCGGCAAAAAGTGCATTTCCCAGTCTGAATCGCACATTCTTTGGCCAATACTCTTCTTTCCAAGCAGGAAAAGATTGTAGGAAGTTGACTTTGAAGATAAACACACAGGTAGTGTTTCGCAAGTGTATTGATGTTACTAACAGAATGGATATGTAAAGAGGACCCAGCATTTTGCTGCATACAGGAAACATGCTTCAGAGACAAAGACAGACAATATAAAGGCTGGAAAACCACTTTCCAAGCATAGGTCTGAAGAAGCCAGCTGGAGTGCCCATTCTAATATCGAATAAAATCGACTTTCAACCAAAAGTCATCAAAACAGATAATGAAGAACACTTCCTTTTTATCAAAGGGAAAATCTACCAAGATGAACTCTCAATCCTAAATATCTATGCTCCAAATGCAAGGGCACCTATATTCATAAAAGAAACCCGACTAAAGCTCAAATCACACATTGTACTTCACAAAATAAGAGTGGGAGATTTCCACATCCCACTCTCATCAATGGACAGATCATGGAAACAGAAATTAAACAGAGACATAGAGAAACTAAAAGAAGTTATGAACCAAATATACTTATCAAACATTTATAGAGCATTCTATCCTAAAACAAAAGGATATATCTTCTTCATAAGTACCTCACAGTACCTTCTCCAAAATTGACTATATAATTGATCACAAAACAGATCTCAACAGATACAAGAAGATAGAGATAAGCCCACAAATCCTATCAAATCACCATGGACTAAGGCTGGTCTTCAATAACAACAATAACAAAAGAATGCACACTTACACATGGAAGTTGAATAATGCTCTACTCAATGATAAATTGGTCAGTGAAGAAAAAGAGGAATAAAAGACTTCTTGAAATTTAATGAAAATGAAGGAACAACATAGCCAAAGTTATGGGACACAATGAAAGCTGTGCTAAGGAGAAAACTCATGGCTCTGAGTGCCTCCAAAAAAGAAAAAACAAGAGAGAGCATATATCAGCAGCATGACAGCATACCTTAAATCTCTAAATCAAAAAGAAGAAAATACACAAGAGAAGAGTAGAAGGGAAGAAATACTCAAACTCAGGGCTGAAATCAACCAAGTAGAACCAAAAGGACTATACAAAGAATCAACAAAAAATAAAAGCTGGTTGTTTGAGAAAATCAACAAGATAGATAAACGTTTAGCCACACTAACAAGTGGGCACAGAGAGAGCTTCCAAATTAACAAAATTAGAAATGAAGAGGGAGGCATAACAACAACAGACTCTGAGGTAATTTAAAAAAAATCATCAGATCCTACTACAAAAGCCTATATTCAACAAAATTGAAAAACTGGAGGAAATGGACAATTTTCTAGACAATTACCAGGAACCAACGTTAAATAAGGAACAGATAAACCATATAAACAACCCCATAACTCCTAAAGAAATAGAAAAAGTTATTAAAAGTCTCCTAACCAAAAAAAGCCCAGGACCAGATGGGATTAGTACAGAATTCTAGCAGACCTTCATAAGAGACCTCATACCAATACTGTCCAAACTATTCTAAAAAATAGAAACAGATGGAGCACTACAAAATTCCTTCCATGAAGCCATAATTGCTCTTATACCTAAACTACACAGCAAAGAAAGAGAACTTCAGACCAATTCCCCTTATGAATATCAATGCAAAAATACTCAATAAAATTCTCTCAAACTGAATCCAAGAACACATCAAAATGATCATCCATCATGATCAGGTAGGCTTCATCTCAGCTATGCAGGGATTGTTCGATATATGGAAACCTATCAATCTAATCCACTACATAAACAAACTCAAGGATAAAAACCACATGATCATTTCATTAGATGCTGAGAAAACATTTGACAAAATTCAACACCCCTTCATGATAAAAGTCCTAGAAAGAACAGTAATTCAAAGTCCGTACCTAAACATAGTAAAAGTCATATATAGCAAACCAGTAGCTAATATCAAAATAAATTGACAGAAACTTGAAGCAATCCCACTAAAATCAGGGACTAGACAAGTCTGCCCACTCTCTCCCTACTTATTCAATATAATTCTTGAAGTCCTAGCCAGAGCAATCAGACAAAAAAAGGAATTCAAAAGTATACAAATTGGAAAGGAAGAAGTCAAAGTATCATTATTTGCAGATGATATGGTAGAATACTTAAGTGACCCCAAAAGTTCCACTAGAGAATTACTAAACCTGACAAACAACTTCAGAAAATTGCCTGGGTATAAAATTAATTCTAACAAATCAGTAGCCTTCCTCTACTCAATAGACTTACTGTTTAAGTCTGAGAAAGGAATTAGTGAAATGATGCCCTTCATAATATTCCCAAATACTATAAAATACCTCAGTGTGACTTTAACTAAGCAAATGAAGTATTTATATGACAAGAACTTCAAGTCTCTGAAGAAATAAATTGAAGATCTCAGAAGATAGAAAGTCCACTCATGCTCATGGACTGGCAGGATTAATATAGTAAAAAATGGCCATTTTGCCAAAAGCAATCTAGAGATTCAATGCAATCCCCATCAAAATTCCAACTCAATTCTTCATAGAGGTAGAAAGAGCAATATGCAAATTCATTTGGAATAACAAAAAACACAGGATAGCAAAGATTATTCTCAACAATAAAAGATTCTGGGGGAATCACAGTCCCTGACCTTGAGCAGTATTACAGAGCAAGAGTGATAAAAACTGCATGGTATTAGTACAGAGATATGAAGAGAGAATAGAATTGAAGACCCAGAAATGACCCCACACGCCTATGATCACTTGATCTTTGACAAAGGAGCTAAAACCATTCCATGGAGAAAAGATAGCATTTTCAACAAGTGGGCTGGTTCAACTGGAGGTCAGCATGTAGAAGAATTCAAATCGATCCACTCTTATTGCCCTTTACAAAGCTTTAGTCCAAGTGGATCAAGGATCTCCACATCAAGCAAGATAACCTCAAACTAATAGAAGAAAAAGTGTGGAAGAGTCTTGAACACATGGGCACCGGGGAAATTTCCTGAAGAGAACAACAATGGCTTGTGTTCTAAGGTCAAGAATCAACAAATGGGATCTCATAAAACTGCAAAGTTTCTGTAAGGCAAAGGATACTGTCATTAGGACAAAATGGCAACAAACAGATACGGAAAAGACCTTTACTCATCCTACATGTGATAGAGGGCTAACATCCAAAATATACAAAGAACACAAGAAGTCAGAGTCCACAGAGCCAAATAACTCTATTTCAAAATGGGGTACAGATGTGGAGGGGGAAGCCCTTGGTCCTGCCAAGACTGAACCACCAGTGAACATGATTGTTGGAGGGAGGGCGGTAATGGGGGGAGGATGGGGAGGGGAACACCCATATAGAAGTGGAGGGGGAGAGGGGAGGGGTTAGGGGGATGTTGGCCTGGAAACCGGGCAAGGGAAATGTAAATAAGAAATACTCAATTTAATAAAGATGGAGGAAAAGAAAAAAATGGGGTACAGAGCTAAGCAAAGAATACACAGCTGAGGAATATCGAATGTAAGATAAGCACCTAAAGAAATGTTCAACATCCTCAGTCATCAGGGAAATGTAAATCAAAACAACCCTGAGATTCCTTCTCTCACCAGTCAGAATGGCTAAGAGCAAAAACTCAGACGACAGTAGATGCTGACAAGGATGTGTAGAAAGAGGAACACTCCACCATTTTTGGTGGGATTGCACACTGTTACAACCTCTTTGGAAATCAGTCTTGATGTTCCTCAGAAAATTGTATATTGCACTACCTGAGGACCCAGCTATACCTCTCCTGGGCATATACTCAAAAGATGCTTCAATATACAACAAAGACACATGCTCCACTATGTTCATAGCAACCTTATTTATACCAGAAGCTTTATTCATACCAGAAACTGAAAAGAAATTCAGATTCCCTTCAACAGAGGAATGGATACAGAAAATGTGGTACATCTACACAATGAAATAATGCTCAGCTGTGAAAAACAATGACTTCATGAAATTCATAGACAAATTGAACTAGGAAATATCGTCCTGGGTGAAGTAACCCAATCACAGAAAAACACACATCGTATGCACTCATTGATAAGTGGATATTATCTCAAAAGCTCAAATTATCCAAGATGAAATCCACGGACCACATGAAATTCAAGAAGGATGACCAAAATGTGGATGCTTCACACCTTCTTAAAACGGGGAACAAAAATATCCATAGGAGGGCATAGGGAGGCAAAATTTAGAGCAGAAACTAAAGGATCAGACATTCAGAGCTTGTCCCACATGTGGTCCATATATATACAGCCACCAAAACTAGATAAGATGGATGAAACTACAAAGTGCATGCTACTGGATAGAAATCTCTCCTGAGAGACACAGCCAGAACATGTCAAATACAGAGGCGAATAATAGCAGCAAACCATTGATCTGAGAATGGGACCCCTGTTGGAGGAAAGGATTGAGAAAGGATTGAGGGATCTGAAGGGGTTTGCAACCCCATAAGAACAACAATGCCATCCAACCAGAGCTTCCAGGGACTATACTACTACCCAAGGACTATGTGGACTCACCCATGGCTTCAACTGCATATGTAGCAAAGGATGGCCTTGCTGGACACCAATGGAAGGAGAAGCCCTTTGTCCTGTCAAGATTAGACCCCCAGGGTAGGGGTTGTGTGTGTGGGGTGTCAGGTAAGGGGGAGTGGATGGGGAGGGGACCAGCCTTATAGAAGGGGAGAGGGAAGGGTTAGGTGCTTATGGACAGGAAACTGAGAAAGGAAATAATATTTGAAATGTAAATAAGAAATATACAATAAAAAAAGAGAGAAAAGGGGGGGAAGAAAGTTTATTGTATTATATATTAAAATGTCTACTCAAGCTTGCTTCTTGGATTTGTTTCCTTGGAAAACTCTTTTCCAGCCCTTTACACTGAGGTAATGTCTATCCTTGTGGTTGAAGTTTATTTCTTATATGTAGCTAAATAATGGATCCTGCTTTCCCATACATTTTGTTCGTCTTTATCTTTTTATTTTTTTTATTGGGGAACTGAGTCAATTGATGTTAGAGATTTTGATTACTAATGATTGCAATTCTCTTTTTATTTTTATATTGATAGTGTTAGTTGATTGTGTGTGTGTGTGTGTGTGTGTGTGTGTGTGTGTGTGTGTGTGTGTTTGCTCATTTGCTTTTTCTGGATTGGAATTACTTAGTTCCTGTGTTTTCTTTGGTGTAGTTAACTTCCTTTGGTAGAGTTTTCCTTCTAGTATTTTCTGTGGGTCTGAATCTGTGGATAGATATTGTTTAACTTTGGTTTGATTTTAAAATATCTTCTTTTCTCCATGTGTATTAGTCAGGGTTTTACTGATTTTAACTGACATCATGACCATATCTTATAAGGACAACATTTAATTGGGGTTAGCTTACAAGTTTAGAGGCTCAGTCCATTATCATCATGGTGGGAGCAAGGCAGTGTCCGGACATTCATGGTGCAGAAGTTGCTAAGAGATCTACATCTTCATCTGAAGGATGCTAGCAAAATACTTGCTTCCAGGCAGCTAGGATGATGTTAGTAAAGCCCACACCCACAGTACCATGCCTACTCAAAAAGGCCACACATACTTCATTGGGGTCACATTTTCTAATAGTGCCACTCCCTGGACCGAGCATATACAATCCATAATACCATGTATGTTTATTGAGAATTTGCTTAATGTAGTAGTTTAGGCTGTCATCTTTCTTTTTTCCTTTTCTTTCTTAAAGACTGCATCACATCTGTTCAGGCCCTCTAGCTTTTGGAGTCTCTGGTATGAAGTCTGATGTAATTCTGATAGGTCTACCTTTGTATGTTACTTGGGTTTTTTCTCCTTGCAGTTTTTAATGTTTTTTTTCTTTAGTCTTTTAGCCTTTTATGGTTTTTTCTTTAGAATTAGTGTTTTGTTTATTTGTGAGAGGAGTATTTTCATTTCTTGATCAACTTAATTGGTGTGCTATAAGCTTCTTGTATGTTAACTGACATATCTTACTTTATGTTGGGAAAGTTGTCTTGTGTGATTTTGTTGAAAGTATTTTCTTGTTCTTGGAGCTGGGACTCTTTACCTTCTTCTATTTCTATTATTCTTAGTATAGGTTTTTTCATTGTATTACAGATTTCCTGGATGTTTAGTGTTAGGAATTATTTAGACTTAACATTTTCTTTTACTGGTGTATTGATTTCTTCTATCCTATGTTCTGTTTGAGATTCTCTCTTCTATCTCTTTTATTCTGTTGGTGATGTCCCCAGACTTTCCTTCTCCACGATTCTCTCAGTTTATATTATTTTTATTAGTTCTATTTCCATTTTCAGACTTTGAACAGTTTTATTTATTTCCGTTTTACCTGCTTATGATATGTTCTTATATTTCTTTAAGGGACTTATTTGTTTCTTTTTAAAAGGAGACATAAATAATAACTTCTTTTCAAAAAATCATAAAAGACAACTTTCCCAACCTAAAGAAAGATATATTTATGAAAATACAAGAAGCTTACTTGTTTGATTCTATTTTCTTGCATTTTAAGTGATTTTTAAATTTTCTCTTTAAAGGCCTTTTTCGTCTTCATAAGATTGGATTTAAGATGTTTCTTGTGTTTCAGTTAGGTTAGAATATCCACTGCTTGCTACAGTAGGAAAGATGAGCTCTAAAGCTATCACTGCCCTAGCTTTTGTTGACTGTGTTTTTTAAATCATTTTATTTCTGTATATTTCAAATGATATTCCCCTTCCTGGTCTCCCCTCCATAAAACCCCCATCCTATCCTCCTTTCCCCTCTTCCCTTTGCTTCTATGAGGCTGCTCCTCCACCCTCTCACCCACTCCTACCTCGACAATCTACAATCCCCTTACCCTGGAGGAATCAAGTCTTCATAGGACCAAGAGCCTGCCCTCCCATTGATGCCAGATAAGGCCATCCTCTGCTTCATATGTATCTGGAACCATAGAGCCCTCCATGTATACTCTTTGGTTGGTGCTTTAGTCCCTGGGAGCTCTGGGTTATCTGGTTAGCTGATGTTGTTCTTCGTATGGGTTTGTAATTCCCTTCAGCTCTTTCAGTTCTCCCCCTAGCTCTTCCTTTGGGGGCTCTGGGCTCAGTCCAATGGTTTGGCTTGAGTATCTGCATCCATATTAGTCAGGTGCTAGGAGAACTTCTCAGGGAACAGCCATACAAGGTTTCTGTAAGCAGGGGCTTCTTGGCATTAGCAATAGTATCAAAGTTTGGTGTCTGCAGATGGGATAGATCCCTAGATGCGGCAGTCTCTGTGTGGCCTTTTTTTCAGTCTGTGTTCCAATTTTTTGTCTCTGTCTTTCCTTTGGACAGGAAAAATTTTGGATTAAATTTTTTGAGGCAAATGGGTAGCCCTATCTTTAATCTGGGGGTTGTGCCTATATACTGGAGGTGGTCAATACAGCGGGGCACATATGCTAAGGTCATCCCTGTTGGGTCCGGGAGCCTTTCACTTCTCTGGAGTCTGGGATGTTCTAGTGGCTACTCCCAAATCCCCATCCCCAACAGCTCCATATTTCTATTCAACTTCCTAACCTCTTCTTCTCTCCTGTCCCTCCCCATATATGATCTTGCCCCCCTTTTATTCTTGCCCCCTCCTCTCTCCCTCCCAGGTCCCTTCCTCCCTCTATCTCCTATGATTATTTTGTACCCCAATTTCTCACAGGATTAAAGAATCCACAATTTTGTCTTCCTTTTTCTTAAGTTCCATATGGTTTGAGGGTTCTTTGTGGGTATTCTGAGCTCTTATGCTAATATCCACTTATCAGTGAGTACATACCATGTGTGTGTGTGGGGGGGGGTTTACCTCACTCAGTTCCAAGAACTTGCTTGCCAATTTTATTAAGTCATTGTTTTTAATAGTTGATTGTGTTTTTATGTTGTCCTTTAGCTATCAAGTCATCCCTGGATGTTCCTGATGGAGCAGCTATTGAGATGTTATGTTCCTGGTGCATCATGGTAGCCATGCACTTGACAGTAGAACTAGGAGGCCAGGGTAAGTCTCCTAACAGCAGAGTGTGCCAAGGTGACATAGCAGGTAGGGAATGGGTGGGGAATAAAGGTCTGTAGAGAAGTGGTGAGACAATGAAGATGGAGGGAGTAGAGAGCATGCCACTCTCCACAGCTAAGTGTGCCCCAATTGACTCAACCAGCAGGGGAACAGGGGCTGGGAAGGAATCTAAATTTTGTGTTTCTGGTTCCATAGTTCAGATTAATGTGGGTAGGGGGACACAGGACTAAGAAGCTCCAGCCAAGAATAGCAGTCTGCTCAGAGCATTTGTAACCGATAGGACTTATTTTCTTTTCTTCTTTTTATTAATCATTTTATTCATTTATATTTCAAATGATGTCCCTATGTCCAACTACCCATTCACAACCCCTATCCCATCCCCCTTCCTATTTGCCTCTATGAGGGTGCTCCTCCACCCACCCATCCACTCCCACCTCACTGTTCTAGCATTTCCTTATGCTGGACTGTCAAGCCTCCACAGAACTATGGGTATTCCCTCTAATTGATGTCAGATAAGGTCATCCTCTGCTACATAGGTATCTGGAGTCATGGATCCTCTATGTATAATCTTTGGTTGCTGGTTTAGTCTCCAGAAGCTCTGAGTGGTCCAGTTAATTGATATTTTTCATCCGATGGGATCACAGTCCCCTTCAGCTCCTTCAGTCCTTTCCCTAGCTTTTTCATTGGGGTCCCTGAGCTCAGTCCAATGGTTGGTTGTGAGTATCCACATCTGTATTAGGCAGGTGCTTGCAAAACTTCACAGGGAACATTCATACCAGGCTCCTGTCAGCAAGTGCTTTTTACCATCAGCAATAGTGTAAGGGTCTGGAGTCTGCAGGTGGGATGGATCCCTAGGTTTGGGTCCCTGGATGGTCTTTCCTTCAGTCTCTGTTCCATTTACTGTCCTGATCTTTCCTTTGGACAGAAACATTTCTGGATTAACAATTTTGAGAAGAGTGCATAACCCCACCCCCCAACTGAGGGCCATGCCTATCTACTGAAGGTGGACTCTACAGGTTCTATGTCCCCTTTGTTGGGAATTTTCGCTAAAGTCATCCCTGGAGTCTGAGACATTTGAATGGCTATCCCCAGTTTCCTATCGCACATAGTTATATATTTCTATTCAATTTCCTGACCCGCTATACTTCTTTCCTGTCCTTTCCAATATCTCATCCTGTCCCCTGGTTTTTTCCTTGCCATTCTTATCTCTCTCCCGGGTCCTTTCCTCTCTTTAACTTCTATGATTATTTTGTTCCCCCTTCTATGTAGAATTGAAGGACTTCAAAGATACTAACTAAACAATAGCAGTGCCATTAGTCATGGATTATATGTATGAATATATTGGTACTCGTATGCAGAGGGAACTTTAAACAAGGGTTTGGTGATTGATTAGATAAACAAGTAAAAGTTTATTTGGATTAAATTTTGAAAGTTAATATGTTGAATCTAATAGAAGAGAAAATGGGAAAGAGCCTCAAACACATTGGCACAGGGGAAATGTTCCTGAACAGAACACCAATGGCTCATGCTCTAAAATCAACAGTTGGCAAATGGAAACTCATAAAATTAAAAAGTTTCTGTAACGCAAAGAACACTGTGGACTGGAAAAACAACAACCCACAGATAGGGAAAAGATGTTCACCAACCCTCTATCTGATAGAGGTGTAATATCAAAAACATAAAAAGGACTCAAGAAGTTAGGCACCACAGAAACAAATAAACCTAATAAAAATGAGGATACAGAGCTAAATAAAAAAATTTCAACTGAGGAATCTTGAATGGATTAGAAGCACTTAAAGAACATCCTTAGTCATCAGGGTAATGCAAATCAAAACAAATATGAGATTCTACCTTGCAACAATCAGAAAAGTTAGGTCAAAAACACATACAACCCAGTGAAATTAACAGAAGTTATGAACCAAGTGGATTTAACAGATATCTACAGAACATTTCATCCTAAAACAAAAGAATATAACTTCATCTTAGAATCTCATGATACCTTCTCTAAAATTGACCATATAATTGGTCACAAAACAGGCTGCAACAGATATAAAAAAATTGAAATAATCCTATGCATTATATCAGATTACCATGGACTTAGTCTGCTCTTAACAATAAAACCAGCAGAAAGTCCACATATACATGGAAGCTGAACAATGCTCTACTCAATGATAACTTGGTCACAGAAGAAATAAAGAAAGGAATTAAAGACTTTTTAGAATTTAATTAAAATGAAGGGACAACATACCCAAACTTATGGGACACAATGAAGGCAGTGCTAAGAGAAAAATTCTTAGCTCTGAGTGCCTCCAAAAAGAAACAGGAGAGAGCACATATCAGCAGCTTGACAGCACACCTGAAAGCTCTAGAACAAAAAGGAGCAAATACACCCAAAAGGAGTAGATGGCAGGAAATAATCAAACTCAGAGCTGAAATCAACCAAATAGAAACAAAAAGAACTATACAAAGAATCAACAAAACCAGGAGCTGGTTCTTTGAGAATGACAATAAGATAGGTGAACCTTTCTTTAGACTGACCAGAGGGCACAGGGACAGTATCCAAATTAACAAAAACAGAAATGAAAAGGGAGGGGATGGAGAGATGACTCAGAGGTTAAGATATCTACTATCAATCACATGATAGCCCCCAACCATCTGTAATGTTTATCCAAAGTCCTCTGGTGTGTCTGAAGTCAGCAACAATATAACAGTGTACCCACATACATGAAATAAATAAATGAATCTTTTTTTGAAAAAATGAAATGAAAAGGGAAACATAACAACTGAAACTGTGGAAATTCAAAAAAAATTCATCAGATCCTACTACAAAAGCCAAAACTCATCAAAACTGGAAAATTGGGATGAAATAGATTATTTTCTAGACAGATACCAAGTACCAAAGTTAAATCAGGATGAGATAACCATCTAAGCAATTCCATAACCTCTAAAGAAAGGGAAGCACTCATTAAAACTCTCCATCTAAAAACATCCCAGGACCAGATGGGTTTAGTACAGAATACTATCAGACCTTCAAAGAAAACTTAATACCAATACTCTTCAATCTATTCCACAAAAGAGAAACAGAAGGAACACTACCCAATTTATTCTTTGAAGCCACAATTATGCTTATACCTAAACCATACAAAGACCCTACAAAGAAAGAACATTTGTCCTATCCAGCTGTGATACCTGTGAACTACAGCAATGACCAGCACAGAAAAATAGTACTAAGGGCGCAATAGTTACACCCATACTTTAACAGCAATCAATATCTGTCTAGTTGTATTTAAGGTTTGATCAACAGTCGGGAAATCATGCCTGAGACTTCGAAATCTGGCCAACCAAGCGGATTAATGAGGCCATAGATCATAGAAAAGAAATTGCTATCCCCACTTTAGTATACCAACATGATTCTAAACCGTGTTCTAAATATTCTTTTAGTCACAAGTGAATGTTCCTCTTATTCCTCAACGAAGAATCTTTTCATTGAAACTGAGGAAGCCCATTAGAAATTTCAAATGAAGAGGATTGCAAAATTCAGAAAGAACTCAAAGTGGATTACCCAGCTCCAATTGATACATCTACAGCAAAGCTCCTATACCAAAGCCTCAGGGTACATGACAGAAAAGGGGAAGGAACTTTTAATGTCACAGGACCAGGAAAATCTGCTGTGTTTGTGTTTTCTAGATACAATGGGGAAGATTCATTGATGATACCACAACAATATGGTTACCTAAACAAGACCCGAACACTGACAGCATTGAGGAACATAATAATATGAAAGAGGAAACCTTTACCCATACACAAAGAACTACATGCAACAAATGACTGCTCAGAGAGCGAAGATTAATATTTGCCAGGGATGAGTTTCCTTAAGTGCTCATACACACACAAATAACCCTAGATTCAGTAGTTGTTTTTAAATGTTACATATACACATATAAAATAGATTAATATGGGGGTATTAATGGGAGGGGAGTAGGCAGGATTAGGAGAAGGAAAAGTAGTTTTTTTTCTCAATCTGAAACCTTCCATTTTAAAGGTAAATATTTTCAGATGAAGAAAGTGTTTTGGATATGAGCCCTCTATTAGATGTGGGGTTAGTGAAGTTTTTTTTTTTCCCCAATCAGTAGGATGCCGAATTATCTTATTGCCTATGTCCATTACTTTAGAGAAGCTTTCCAGTTTCATGATGTCTCATTTATCAATTCTTGATCTTGAGCATGTGCCACTAGAATTCTGTTTAGGACATTTCTGCCTGTGCCAATGAGTTCAAGGCTCTTTCCCACTTTCTCTTCTATTAGATTCAGTATATCTGGTTTTATGTTGAGAACCTTAATCCACTTGGACTTGAACTTTGTGCACAGTGACAAATATGGGTCTATTTTTATTTTTCCACATACAGACATCCAGTTAGACCAGCACAATTTATTGAAGATGCTTTCTTTTTTCCGTTGCATACTTTTGGCTTTTTTGTCAAAGATAAAGTGCGCATAAGTGTGTGGTTTTATTTTTGGGTCTTCAATTCTATTCCATTTATCAACCTGTCTGTCTCTGTACCAATATCATGCAGTTTTTAATCACTGTTCCCCTGTAATAGAGCTTGAGGTCATGGATGGTAATTCCCCAAGTCATTCTTTTATTGTTAAGAATTGTTTTCACTGTTCTGGGTTATTTTTTTTTCTTTACAGGTGAATTGCTCTTTCAATGACTTTGAAGAATTATATTGGAATTTTTTTAGGGATTACATTGAATCTGTAGAGTGCCTTTGGTAGAATGGCCATTTTTACTATGTTAATTCTGCCAATCCATGAACATGGGAAATCTCTCCATTTTCTGAGATCTTTGATTTTTTTTCTTGAAACTTGTTCTTATCATAAAGGTCTTTCACTTGTTTGGTTAGTTACCCCAAGATATTTTCTATAATCTGTGGCTATTATGAAGGGAACTGTTTCCCTAATTTCTTTCTCAGCCTGTTTATCATTTGTGTAAAGGAAGGCTACTGATTTATTTGAGTCAATTTTATATCCGGCCACTTCCCTGAAATTGTATATCACCTGGAGAAGTTTTCTGGGTAGAATTTTTGGTGTCACTTATGTTTATTATCATCTGCAAATAGTGATACCTTGTTTTCTTCTTTGCCAATTTCTATCACCTTGATCTCTTTTTGTTGTCTTATTGCTCTAGCTACTAACTTTGAGTACTATATTAAGTAGATGTGGGGAAAGTGGGCATCCTTGTCTTATCCCAGTTTTTAGTAGGATTACTTCAAGTATCTCTCCATTCAATATTATTGTATGTTGGTTTAGAGTAAGTTGCTTTTATTATGTTTAGATATGAGCCTTGAATTCCTGATCTCTCCAATACTTTTAATATGAAAGGGCGTTGTATTTTGTTAAATGTTTTTTCTGTATCTAAGGAGATGATCATGTGATTTTTTTCTTTGAGTTTGTTTATATGATGGATTATGTTAATGGATTTTTGTATGCTGAACCAGCTTTGCACTCCTGGAAGGAAGCTTAGTTGATTGTGGTGAATGTTGATTTTGATGTGTTCTTGTATTTGGTTTGTGAGAATTTTATTGAGTATTTTTACATTGATATTTATAAGCAAGATTGGTCTGAAGTTCTCTTGTGGTTTAGGTATCAGAGTAATTGTGGCTTCACAGAAATATATAAAGAACTCAAGAAGCTTACCACCAAAAACACCAAAAAAAAAAAAACCCCAATCAAAAAATGTGGTATAGAACTAAAGTGAGAATTCACAATAGAGGAATCTCGAATGGCTGAGAAACACCTAAAGAAATATTTAAAGTCCTTGGTGATCATAGAAATGCTAGTCAAAATGATCCCGAGATTCCACCTTAATCTGAATGGTTAAGATCAAAACCTCAGGTGACAGCACATGTTGGTGAGGATGTAGAGAAAGAACACTCCTCCATTGCTGGTGGAATTGCAAACTGGCATAACTACTCTGGAAATCAATTTGGAGGTTCCTCAGAAAATTAGAAATAGACCTACCTAAAAGTCCAGAAATACCACTCTTGGGAATATACCTCAAAGATGCTCCACAGGGGCACATGTTTCCACTATGTTCATAGAGTCCTTATTTGTAATAACCAGGAGCTAGAAACAACCCAGAGGCCCCATGACAGAAGAATGGACACAGAAAATGTGGTTCATTTACACAATGGAGTACTACTTAGCTCTTAAGAATGAGGACATTCTGAGTTTTGCAGGCAAATGGATGGAACTAGAAAATGTCATCCTGAGTGAGGTAACTCAGATCCAAAAGGACATGGAAGTGGAGAACAGCCCGAGGAAAAGAAGGTCCAGTGACAGGCCCAAAGTGGGTTCCAGCTCAAGGGGAGGCCCCAAGACCTGACAGCATCACTGAAGCTATGGGGCGCTCACCAAAGGGCCCTCCCATGACTGCTCTCCAAAAGACCCAACAAGCAGCTAAAAGTGTCAGATGCAGATATGTGCACCCAACTAATGAACAAAAGCTTCTGATCACTCTGGCTGAATTAGGGAAAAGCTGAAGGAAGCTAAGCAGGAGGGCAACCCTGTAGGAGTACCCAGACCCTTGAGATCTTTAGACACTGGATCACCAACCAGGCTGCTTACACCAGCTGAGATGAGGCCTCCAACACTCATAAAGCAGAGGACTCTTGGGTCTGGGTTCAGTCAGAGAAAATTCACCTAACCCTCAAGAGACGAGGATATTTAGAGGTCTGGTGTAGTAGATGGGGTGGGGACATCCTTGTGGAGATGGGATGAGAGTGCTGGGGTAGGGGATAGGGAGGAGATATGGGATGTGGAACCCTGGTGGGGGGTTGGACTGGGAGTGGAATAAAATATGGAGTGTAAAAATAAATAAACAAATATGAAGAATGTGACAGGCAGGAAAAACAACTGGATATTTTAATATAGGATATTTAAAGAGAGGTGAAACAAAGAGGTGTTTGTTCTAAAGAGAGGTGAAACATTTTTCCCTCCTTCTAAGCAATGGGGAAGCTCAGGAGTAACCAAGTCAAATGGCTTGAGTAGTTGCCCAATACTGACCAGATTCACTAGGTCCTTCCCTCCCCATGGATATATAGAAACAGTAAAGATCAAGTAAGCCAAAGTACCTGAAGAATCTTAGAAAAACTCAGCTGGCTAAAAGTAGAGATGTCTGAGCATACTTGAAGAAACAGAAACTAACTGAGTTTCTGGGAAGAGGCTTTTACTTACTAAACTACCTATCAAGAATGTCCTACCTGTTAAGCATCCTTCATGTTATACAGTACATTCCAGATTCCTCAACTTTCTTATATTTATTATTCCTTTTTTCCCATGCTTTAATGATAGGCTTTAATGATGCTGCTATCTATGAGTTATTTCTGCTCCTGTACATAACCCATTGCCCACACTCCTTTAACTAAGCCCACCCACAAAATCTCACTGGTGCACCAACTTGGTATTTGTACTTAGCTCAGTCATCAGTTCCCTATCTGAAATAAGTACACATTTGTTCATATGTTTCCAGGAATAGTGTCACACAAAGGGGAGGGGGAATGTAATTATGCTTAACAAGCAAGCAAGCAAGCAAACAAACAAACAAACAAAAAGCAACAACAAAGCACCATTACCACCACCACCACCAACAAAACAAAAACAAAAAAACCAACCAAACAAACAGAATTCAAGACACTCCCTATATAAAGCAATACTTCCTTTGGCCAGTAGATAGCAGTATAGATATTCCAAGAAGTGGAGAAAGGCATTGGTGCAGTTATTATGCTGCCAAGGAAATATTAGACAAGCTCATTTTACCACAGGGGAAAAACAGAAAGTGTTTTTTTTTTTAATTTAATATAACTTTATTATAATTTCACAGGTTTCTCTAATATATGTTTTATGTTCCAGTGGGTGTTCCAAATGTTATTGAACTGCTTCTGTGCCCTTAGCCTCCTAAAGTCTGTGTAATATCCACAGCATTCCAACTAGTTGAGAAAGAGAAGGTGAGATTTTAAAATGTCAGGTCCTAGGTGCCTATAAATCTAAGCCTGAACATTCAGTCCACTTGTTTCCTACCAGAGTTTCTACTAGGAGGTAGGAACATGAAAATAGATAGATCTTGACTAATAATATCACAGTCTGAAAGGATCACAAAGTAGAACAATGAGTGAGTGTGCCAGCAGCGTTTTAAAGAATGAATGAAAATGTAAACAAAACAATTATTGTCCTCATTCCTAAGACTATAGGAAAGATTTTAAAAGTCACATATGTTACAAAAACACTTGTTTAATAAATAAAAGCCTAATTGTGAAAAAACTGTATCCCAATTATCCGAAGATAGTAGACAGCACTTTGACCTAGTTAAATGTAGTACTGTGTGTAACTGCTGCTATGTTCTGACAAGTGATGAGGAGTAACTCACATTCCTTACAAGGTAAAACAATAGCAAATCCACATGATGCTAAACGAATGGAGAAACAGACTCTTATAAAAATTAGGAATTGGATTTTCTTCCCAAAACTTCAGGTGCGCCTTTTTCTTTTTCTATTACTTTTCTAGGGTACATGATATATATTCATGTACATGTCATGTGTACCTAACCTAACACTCATGTACACATAGCCTCAAATGGCCTAAGATGACCTTCAGCCTTTGAACTTAATCATGTTAGCTATGGAATCCTTTATGTTGTACTTGAGTTATATTTGGGCATTTCAAACAAGAACACCTTATCAGTATGACACAGGCAAACAAATGAAGGTTACAAGAGAGTGGGTATCTGTATACATCTCTTCTCTGCTTTCTCTGCACTAGGAAACAATATCTGAAATGTGTTAAGACATTACATCAGGAATAATATTCACTATATTTGATGTACAAGAAGATAAGGTTATCAACTCCTGAAGTTATCATCTGTCTTTGTAGATGGACAGTACATACAATCATACATTGTAAGATGATGTCAAATTTACAATAGAATTGCTTGGTTTGGTGAAGATATGCATTAGTTAGCACCTCAAGAAGCTTCTGAACTGCCTATTCAGTCCCAGTAAAGGCTACCCCCTCACAGACTACCTGTGCATGCCTTCCTTTACTTCTAGCTTCTTTTTGGAGGCTAATAATTGACATCTATGGTTAAAGCAATCATGTTACTGCCCTAAAACATTGACAAGAACAAATAATGCTATCAAAAGGAGGATATGTGTAGCCTCACTACAGTGAATATTTCAGTTTGGTTTGGATCTTAAACACAGACATGCCATGAAACTTGCTAACTTCTCTACATATATCCCAATATGTTCAATAAGTTGCCTAGTTTTCTTCATAACAATCTCTCCAGATCCAAGTATATAAGCAGATACTAATAACATTCTACAAAACTGACAGTGTATAATCACCCTTACACACACACACACACACACACACACACACACACACACACACACACACACAAATTTGATGGGGAAAAGAAGATGAGAGAAGAAGTTGGGGGAGGCAAATAAAAACCAAGCTTCTAATAAATTAAAACCACTGATGCTTAATCTTAACCTCGGAAACATTTAAAGGCTCCAATGACTCTATTGTGCAATCAGGGTTAATATTTAATATAATACAACATTATGTTCTATTCAATTTTTAGTTAAGAATATTGAATTCCTCATGAATAATGGGACTCAAAAGGATTTTAGTGAAAAAACGGTACCAAAGAACCCACCTACTTTTTATTTCCAAACCATAAGTAGCCAAAGGCTCCTTGAAAATATCTTCAGTCCTAAAATATCTTGAAAGTACCTTTATTCCTAAAATATCCTTCAAAATATCTTCATCCCTCTTCTTTTTTTTCTAATATTTATTTACTTTATTTATATAAGTACACCATTGCTGTCCTCAGACACACCAGAAGAGGGCATCAGATCCCATTACAGATGGTTGTGAGCCACCATGTGGTTCCTGGGAATTGAACTCAGGACCTCTGGAAGAGCAGTCTTAACCATTGGGTCATCTCTCCAGCTCTCCAGTCCTTTTCTTAAATCCCAGACTTCACTTCTCTAACTCATGTCATTCTCCTGACCTCTAGACTTTTTGAAAATTATTGAGGCCAGTGATGTAGAATGTTTGGTAGAATGTTTGCCTACCATGCTTAAATTGTGTACAGTGGCACAGAGCTATAATTCCAGCACTCAGGAGACAGGCAGAATGATCAGGATTTCAAGGTCATCCTTGACTACATATAGTATGAAGCCAACCTGGGCTACAGCAGACTCTGTCTCAAAGAGAAAAGAAATGAGTTGAAGTCATGTGCCTAACAAGCACTCATTTGTGAACAGAAATCTCCTTCAAACTGAACTTTTTTCGGAGGCAAAGACTGATGGAGCTGCTCAATGAGAAGTCCCTGTCTTCTCAGAAGACACATGACAGTCCCTTCTGTCTGAGGAAGCAGAGGCATGAAAATTGGAAATCTACCAGTTTTATGTCAGTCAGCCCCAGCAAGGAGATCACGACTGTGTCTGCTGTGTAGAGGAGCAGCATGAATAGTGGCAACAGTGGCTACTTCGTCTCGGTCACATGAAAGATTCAAAGATTCAAAAAGAAAAGTGGTAGAACCTGGTGAGAGAACTTCAGGTCTCCCTGATGGGACTATGGGACCTCATCATTTTTTGTTGTACATTTCTTGGCCATGAGCCAAGCAGTTTGGTTCCACCATTTGCTCCCACACAATGTCTTAACTAGCCACACGTCTCAGTAGGGAGGTAGTACTAATTGAGGCCAATCAGTTATGGACTAAAATCTCAAAAACTGTGAGCCAAACTAACACTTTTCTCTTTAGCAGGTGATTATCACAGGGATCTTCTTATAGAAGTAGAAATTTGTCTAACATACATGCCTCATGCATACCTCTGCAAGCCACAGTTCCAGATCATGTAGCTCCAAACGATTTACAGATAAGCTGCAACATTCTCTCCTGTGGCTCAGAAACTGAACGCTTTGATTTTCAATTTAAAAAACTAGCTCTACAATAGTCATAAAACCTGTATGGTATTGGTACAGAGACAGGCAGATAGATCAGTGGAACAGAATTGAAGATCCTGAAATGAACCCATGCACCTATGGTCACTTGATCTTTGACAAAGGAGCTAAAACCATCTAATGGAAGAAAGATAGCATTTTCAGCAAATGGTGCTGGTTCAACTGGACGTCAGCATGTAGAAGAATGGAGATCAAACCATTCTTGGGGTTGGGGATTTAGCTCAGTGGTAGAGCGCTTGCCTAGGAAGCGCAAGGCCCTGGGTTCGATCCCCAGCTCCGAAAAAAAAAAAAACAAAAAAAACAAAACCAAACCATTCTTATCACCATGTACAAAGCTTAAGTCCAAGTGGATCAAGGACCTTCACATCAAACCAGGTACACTCAAACTAATAGAAGAAAAAGTGGGGAAGAGTCTCAAACACATGGGCACTGGAGAAAATTTCCTGAACAAAACACCAATGGCTCATGCTCTAAGATCAAGAATTGACAAATGGGACCTCATAAAACTGCAAAGCTTCTGTAAGGCAAAGGACACTGTCATTAGGACAAAACAGCAACCAATAGATTTGGAAAAGGTCTTTACCAATCCTGTATCTGATAGAGGGCTAATATCCAAAATATACAAAGATCTCAAGAAGTTAGACTCCAGAGAGCCAAATAACCCTATTAAAATTGGGGTACAGAGCTAAACAAAACATTCTCAGCTGAGGATTATCGAATAGCCGAAAAGCACCTAAAGAAATGTTCAACATCCTTAGTCATCAGGGAAATACAAATCAAAACAACTCTGAGATTGCACCTCACACCGGTCAGAATGGCTAAGATAAAAAATTCAGGTGACAGCAGATGCTGGCGAGGATGTGGAGAAACAGGAACAACTCCCCATTGTTGGTGGGATTGCAAACTGGTACAACCACTCTGGAAATCAGTCTGGAGGTTCCTCAGAAAATTGAACATTCCATTTCCTGTGCACCCAGTTATACCTCTCTTAGTCATATGCCCAAAAGATGTTCCAACATAAAACAAAGACACAAGCTCCACTATGTTCATAGCAGCCTTATTTATAATAGCCAGAAGCTGGAAAGAACCCAGATGCCCTTCAACAGAGGAATGGATTCAAAAAATGTGGTACACCTACACAATGGAGTACTACTCAACTATCAAAACAATGACTTCATGAAATTCAAATGACATGAATTAGAAAATATCCTGAATGAGATAACTCAATCATAGAAAAACACACTTGGTATGCACTCATTGATAAGTGGATATTAGCCAAAAAGTTCAAATTACCCAAGATCCAATCCACAGACCACCGGAAGCTCAAGAAGAAGGATGACCAAAATGCAGATGCTCCCACTCCTTCTTAAAAGGGGAAAAATCCATATGAGGGGATATGGAAGCAAAGTTTAGAGCAGCGACTCAAGGAATGGCCATTCAAAGCCTACCCCACATGTGGCCACCAAAACTAGATAAGATTGATGATGCTAAAAAAATGCATGCTGAAAAGGACTAGATATAGATCTCTCCTGAGAGACACATCCAGAGCATGCCCAATACAGAGGTCAGTGCTAGCAGCAAACCACCAAACTGAGAACAGGACCCCCTTGGGGGAATTAGAGGAAGGATTGAAAGAGTTGAAGGATCTTGCAACCCCATAAGAACAACAATGGCAACCAACCAGAGCTTCCAGGGACTAAACCACTACCGAAAGATTATACATGGACTGACCCAGGGCTCCAACTGCATGTGTAGCAGAGAATAGCCTTGTTGGGGCACCAGTGGAAGGGGAAGCCCTTGGTCCTGCCAAGGTTGGACCCCCAGTGCAGGGGAATATGGGGGGAGGGCAGTAAAGGGAGATGTATAGTGGTAATATCCATGCAGGGGAGGGGAAGGAGAGGGAATGGGGGCTTATGGACAGGAAACTGGGAAGGGGAATAACATTTGAAATGTAAGTAAAGAAATAATAAAAAATTAAAAAAAAAAAACAGCTCTAAGCTGGAGAGATAGCACAGTGGCGAAGAGCTTAGGTTGTTCTTCCAGAGGACCTGAATTTGCTTCCTAGAACTACATAATAGCTCATGACTGGCTGTCTCTCTAGTAAAACAGGATCTCATACGCCCTTCTGACCTTCTTGGGCACAGGGCACACACATGGTGCACAAACATAGGTACATGCAAAATATCCTTATGCATATAATTAGAGTGAATAAATACTTAAATATACTTTAATAAATAAACCAGCCCAGAATACAGGAAGGGAGAAATAAACATTACCTTTCTTGAGGAAACTTGCATAGAATTTGTGGCCAATTTTAATTCTCTAAAAATAAATACAGAGAAGGGAAAAAAGAAAATTATTGCCAGATCAATGCTTCAGGCTTGGTAAAATGGAATCTTTTTCTTGATAATGATGTAGATTCTATAGCTTTTAGCATCTATAGATTATCTTAGCATTTTTATTAGCTAGATGTATAATCAGTCACTACATTTATAACTGCCAGAGAATTGAAGAATACCAGAGGTAAAATGATAAATTAGAAAGAGCCATATGCACTGTGGATCTCACTGACTTCAGTCAAGGTACAGATTTGTTCATGTCTCATAAGAAAATCTAAAGCAAGTCATATAATCTTTACAGTCTGTTAGCTTAAATGCAAAATGAGAAAATTGAATAGTATTTAATATCCATTCCAACTCTCAAATGTCAGTCTGCAAATTATTTTTCTGTCACTTTCTGGTTTTGATACTAATGAAAAGTAAATGATGAGAAAGTACAAACAGAGGAAAAGTTCATAAACCAAACCAAACCAAACAAAAACCCTAACCGTCCAGAAAAACCTAGGTGGGCAAATCTGATCTCAAAGTTTTGAGATTATCCATTAACATGATACTTTTCAAGACCAAAATAAAATCATGTGGTGATAAAATATATTTGGCTCAGCTCTCTGCTACTAGTTGATATAAAAATATTGTTCTTATAGTCCCTAAACTGGGACAAACATTCTTAAAATGATAATTCAGTGATATGATACTCAAATTGTTAGATTAATTACAAGACAGAAAATGATGATTAAAAATCTTTTAATTTGTTAGGAAAAAATTAAATATCCAAACATTAAGTTCAGGGCACTGTTCCTAGGTACAGTTTTTGCATTTGCATTTCTTTGGTATTTGTTTCCATTTAGATGATTCCTAGTCTGATTGACTTAACCTTCCAGGTCTCTACCATCTAGCCTAAGAAATACTCCTCCTCTTGCCTTTTCTTGATGCATTTCTCTCACCTGTTCAGCATTTCCTGTTTACTCCTTAGCTGAGCACTGTGAACTCATTTAACTTCTGTTTTGGGCACAGTACTCTCCCCTATCTGAACATGGAACTGCCTTCTTCATTTTTCTTATGCTTGATTGTTATTGAAACACTGAGCAAATTAACATTTTGTCTCTTTTATTATGCACTGTTGTTACATTGATTCCACTGACTATACTAAGCAGCTCCACTTCCTTTCTGTATTGACTACTGTATTTCATTTATTGCTTATTTATTGATAAAGCTACTGTCTTTTGAGAAACAGATACAAGGTGAAGAATTATTCTACTTCTCTATCTCTCTCATCTTTTCTGCTTCCCTCTCTGTTTACTTTCCTTTCTCACTACCTACCTCATTCCTTTCCTCCTTTTCATTATTTTCTCATACTCTATAAAGTAAATTTGGGAAACCTATAGAATAATAGTCACTTTATAAATAAATACAGAAATATCAGGATCAATATTACGAACCTTCCAGTTTCTTTTCTACACACTTCTTCTACATCATTCATATACATGGTAGTTTGGAATTCAACTCCCACCATGACACATCATATGTGAGAAGGCATAGTTTTAAAACTTACATTCAACTCTAGGTTCCTCTTTTAAATTGATTAGGCTGTTTTTCTACAAGAACAGAAGCATTCTAAGAAATACAAATAAATTAAGAGAGGATATTATAACTTGTATTGATGGATATAAGTTTTAAACATTCCTCTTATAAACAGTTTGTGGTACAAGATTACAAGGTAAATTAAGAAAGGACATCACTTTTACTTTGCAGGTGAATTAGCCAGGCTCAAGCAACTGATGAATTGTTCAAAATAAGGAGCTGCATCTGGCCAATGTTTTGTCTTCCTACCCTTGTAGCTTCATTTCTTTAAGAAGTTTAAAGGAGTTGGTTTTGTCCAATCAGTTCCATTAAGTCCTTTTGTACAGTTGCCTGTAAATAAAGTAAAAATATAACCCAAAATTCAGAGCCAGGAAATTAATCATTAGAAATAGCTTTCAAATTTAAAATTATCTTATTTATCTTTCTAGGTCAGAATAATTTTCTAGGGCTAGCAATGCACATTAGTGATAGGGAGCTTGCCTAGCATGTGAGATATGTCAGGTTCAATCCTCAGCACCACACACACACACACACACACACACACACACACACACACACACACACACACAGAGGAAATGATGGAATCAAACTCTAGAATCAACAGTAAGCATACTTTCATTGGGGACAGCAATGGAATAGTGATAGTGATACTGTCTTTCAAAGAAAATCTAAAGACCAGCTGTCCCACAAAGTCTTTGGAACACCCAAATCAGGCTTGAGACATGCTTTGAAATAACAAGTCCTATGGTTATATACTTGCCTCTATCTTGCTCCACAAAGAAATAAAATTGTATGGAGAAACACTCCCTTCCTAGTGTCAGGAACAACATGCTTTCAAAGTCGCAACGAAATTGTGCATTATGGAATAATGTTCTTGCTCTTATGCACAGTCCTAGCACATCCATTGAGAGTATGGGGAGGACTTTGCCCTCTTCTTATCAATTCCGCTACTTTTGAGATCTAGGGTCAAGGCTATTTTGCCACAGGTTTGGCCGTATACTCTAAAAGAATTCACAGACTGCCTTTATTTTTCCAATCCTGGATGCTAGGATAAGGGAAATATAACTTTATTGCTTTTTTTCCCTTTCTCAAACTGCAATGCAAACTGCTGTTTGTAGTTTTGATTTTAGGGCTTCGTTGTCAGTTGCAGCTCTACTTTCTGCTTCCACTTTCCTTTTGTAAGAGCTGTTTGTCTCTATTATATCAGGACTCCAGCTGCTTTAGACATTTAACTTCTCTAAATCTTAGATTTTACACTTGTTCAACAATGATCATTATGGATCTACTTATGTTCACCCATTGAATATTGTGCCTTTAATTTTTTCCCTCAGTCTCAAAGCTTAAGGAGCCCTCGAAGGAGACTTTTTAACAGAGCCTGAGGCTCGCAGTTGAAGTTTGCAGCCTTACCTGGCCTCCAAGATTGCTTTTTACAAGGTTATTTATGGTTTTCCTCTCTTCTGTCTTCTCTCTCTTAGACCTGGGGTAGGTGTTACAGTGTTACAGTTCACAGTTCTGCTGGCCTCCTAAACACCTGGTGTCAAGTCATTACCAAGCACCCTTAACTCCTGTACTATCCTCCCACTGGCACAATTTGAGCTCTCACTTCCCACAAATTAGCAATCCATTTATCCTCAGCAACAGGGGATCTTCCCAATCCCCAGGTAAGCTAGGTAAGGGTTCCCCTTGAGACTGTGGCTCAGGCCACTTTTCATAAGATCCCCTTCCCCAACTCCCTGTGCCTAAGCCCTCATACATCCCCAGAACTCTGAGTAACCTTCCTTAGAAATTTTCTGAGAGCTGTCACTGGTCACTAGATATTCTTCTTGCATCCATCCAGAGAGAACCCTTCTTTTTCCCTAACCAAGCGCCAGAGTCTCTGTGTGCCCTGCACTAGATACAGCTAACAGCCCTTATGCTGGGCGGGGCGTTCCCTCTGTGCAGAACTCTGTGCAAAGCTCTTGAATGATTGCCTCTAGCTGTGCGGTGGCGATAGTGGTTCCCCAACCCTCAAATCCTCCGGCCCCTAGCTGCTCACAACGGAGGCAAGGGGCAGCCTGAGGGAGTGTACTGAAGTCCTGCTGCGGAGAACGCGGACCACACCTCCTTCCCGCCCCTGCTTCTAGACTCTCTGTCCACTGGCCGCTGGGTACCAAACCTCCTCAGCCTTCACCCCAAGTGGAGATGCGCAAGATGCTGGTAAGGGAGCTCAGCTCCTGAGATCGCGCCAGCTGGCACGATGAGCTTGCGGCCGCTGCCTCTCCTTGTAGTTCCCGGCTTGCTGCAGCTGGTGAGTGCCCCGTCTGAGGTGCTGGGATTGGCGGGAAATCTTCTGTAAGGGAGCCGAGCTGCTCCCATTTCTCTCAGACTGTAACCAGAGTTCAGATTGTCTTAGGGTAGACCGGGAAGAAAGGCACTTTGAGAGGGGAGCCTAGAGGCTAGTGGAAGGGCTTAGTGAGGATGGGGAGTATATTGTTGCAGTAATATAAGACGGACCTGTTTAGAAAATAAGTGTGAAGAAGAAAACCGCGTCTTGTAGGCAGGAATCGACTCCTAATGGGGTGAAAGACCTTCCTGCACCTCAAAGAGGCTTGAGAATTCCGTTTCCCCCAGATACCCCAGAATGAGAACACTTCTTCCAAAGCAGGGGTAAATTTTAGATAAAGACTTATTTTAGAGACAGCTTGGATTTCACTATGTTCTGTCTGGCGGTAGGAACTGAAATGGGGTTTCCACCAGTTAGAGATGGCTCCCTGCAGTTAGCTGAATCCAGGGTCCCAGATCTTATAGTATGAATTACTGAGGCTGCAGATCAAATTATAGAATGTTAAAAGAGAGTTTAGAGTGCTCTTAATGATACTCAGGCTGCCTTCGGGGCTCTCTGGGTTTCCCAAAGAAGTGTGTACTTTATGTTTTCCTAGTAAATTATATTTAAGGTGGATCTAAAGTAAAACCTTTAAAGAGTAACTTGACCTCAATTGCAGAAATGGGTTTCTGGCTTGTTCTCCATTTGCCAGGTTTCTCCTGGTTGATTGGCTTTAGAAGGGTAAGAATGATTGGTCTTTCCTTGATTCCAGGACTTCTTTGTTCCTGAGACTTTAGAATTTATCAGTTTACCATGGATTGCTAAAAACAAGGGTAATGCTTTCAAGTGAGTGTAGAATAAAGACCAGTCCACTTTCCTTATTCGTTTAGAGGAAAGACCAAATAATTTATGAAAACAATTAGGAAAAGCAAGATATTATAGAAGTAAGCACTTTGCAAATCTTGCGGTTGGAATGGACTCCAAAAGCTGAAGAGGTTTAAGCAGAGACTTAATTCATCTGCGTAGCATTGAATGAGAAAATTATCCAGGGCATCAAGAAGAAATGTGGTATGGCCAACTGTCTTTGAATGAGGCAACACATGCTAGGTATTTTCAGTGGAGCACTGTAAAATGAACTATCATAAAGGTTTTAGGTAACCAAAATGCATGCCTGAGATCTTTAGCATCGTGCTTTAAAAATATTATCTGAATTTCTGAATTCCAATAAAAATGATCCAACGAGACAGCACTTGTGGAGATGAACATGTCCCCCCCCCAAAAAAAAGAAAAACCCTGGGGAAATCGACTGCTTAAGTGGAGCCATCACCACAGTGTCACGAAGCTTAGCCTCTTAGTTTTACATTCAGTGATCATGGATTGTGTATGTGATCCATAAGCACCATCTAAGGTCCTCAAAGATGAGGAAATGCATTTACGATGCTGTGCAGTAAATTTCTGTGAGCCCCGATGCTGGAAATGTTAGCGTACCCCTCTTCCACCAAGGAATAGGAAATACATATGGAAGGGATCACATATACTCCTTTGCAGCTGAATTCTAATATTACAGTATAGATTTGTTGATTAGTTTTTAAGGACGCTTATACCAAATTATAATTCGGTTTTGGTTTATACTGCGATTGCAATGTTTTTCTTGGAGCATTTCATCATTAAAAGTGAATTGGGGAGTTGCGGCCCTGTGATAAGCATACAGGCCTTAGCTATCACTCTCCAGGACTGTAAAAGCTGTTTCCATTCTATACATTCTTACAGTTTTTCCAGCCTCATACAAGCCAAAGATAATATGAGAAGAGAACAGAACATATGAACAGGGTAGAACTAAACAAATAAATTCCCAATCCCACTGTACACCTCACCAAGCAGAATTCACTAAATATATAATAATTTGCTGCTTGGATTGTTTGTAGTTGTGTTATTTTCAGATGATGCTGAACTTCTTTATTAAATCCTAAGAGCAGTTAGATTTAAAAGGTTACTAGATGAGAAAAGTGGTCTTATTTTATAGGAACCAGGTGTACTCAAAAGACAAAGCCTATGTAAGATTCAGAATGTGAGCTCACATGTGGATCAGACACACATTTATCTGGAGATATACTCTATAAAATATTTATACAGAAATATGTAAAATTTGTTGGGGTGAGGGAAAGGCTTGCAATTAGAATTAGACATTATTACTTCACTTGTAGTGGCAACCTAAAGAATATTTTTTTTAAAATATTTTCAGTGTGAATATTGAATTTCTTTTGGCACTTTAACAATTAAGTAAATGAAAATCCTCTGCTTAATCTGAAAACAATTATATAAAGCTGAATTTAAATTTCTCCAATTATATTTCTCAAATAACTAGAATTTGTCCATTTATTTTATGAGAATTTTTAAAGATAAAATAAGCTGAGTTGATAAATGTTGCAGGCAGCCTATGAAAAATGTGTGTATACTCTTATACCGTCACATAGCTTTCATGGTCTAGACATACTCAGTCTTTTTAACATGTTTTTACACCTAATTAAATGGGATTACTCGGGACATGCACATTTGAATACTCATTTTACATTTATTCTTTTCTTGACGATTGTATTCAGCCCATTGTTTCTTTTCTGTCACTTTGTAAAGAAAATCAGCATATGGATTTAATAGTATATCAAAATGAGTGTTGTTTTATAACATGACTTCAGCAGATGTTTAATTCTTACAGATTTTAAATTTTGGTAAAAATGTATGATGGTAAAAAATTGCATTTGAATTTTAATAGTATATTAAATGCAGTTTAATATAAAAATCTAAAAATGATTTTAAAATATGTGTTGTTCTGAATCATTTTGTGTTTATTACATTACACTCATAAAATCAGAATACTTGAAATAAAATTTTGGGTTCATCTTCATTATGTACTATCACCTCATTCATATTTATTAAGTGGATTTTTGCTTACCTTAATGAATTTGTAATTTTAATGTTTATTTAGTGCGATTGCCTTAGGTACCTCTCCTTTTGTATTATTTATCACTGTCTTTCACTTATCAATCACAATTTCACTCATACAGTCTTGATCAGTAAACATTAAAACAGAATTTTCCAGTCTGGGATCAATAGTCATCTGTTGTTCGGATGACTGTGAAGAAGAAAAGAATCATATCCAGTCTGAGACTTAAACTGAACCTGAACTTTCAGACCAACTTTCCTTATAAACATCATTAGTGCTACACCTTAAAAATGGGCACTTGTACCCCAGTAAAAGTCATGTCTCTCTGGCCTGTTCTGAGATTGTGCTACCTGATTCATATTTAAATACTACTCACATACAAAATGGATTCCTTTGGGGGGAATTTAGTATGTTGTCTAATAGATTTTCAAACAGAAAAGAAAATCTTAATCTTTGTTTTCTATGTTCCCTCCATTTTCTCTTCTTTGTTTTCTTTTTTCTTTCCTCTCTCTTCCTTCCTTCCCTCCCTCCCTCCTTTCTTTCTTTCTTCCTTTCTTTCTTTTTCTTTCTTTCTTTCTTTCTTTCCTTCCTTCCTTCCTTCCTTCCTTTCTTTCTTTCTTTCTTTCTTTCTTTCTTTCTTTCTTTCTTTCTTTCCGATATGTGGTCCAGTTACATTGCACATTGAAATGTGTAATTCTTGTAATCCCATGAATTAAAGAACACTGGGCTTCTTATATACAATATGATATGTCAGCACACATTTGATTTGTATTACCTAGTTAATTTATTGATAGCAATGAAAGATGACTATAAACATGTCTTTGATAAACAGATCTTTGATTCTGAAATCCACAGAATTGTCTTCAACTGTTTATATATTCCGTAAACACCTGTACCTGAGGCATTGCTGGGTAAGATTTGAAAAAAGAATTACAGTTGTACACCATGGTGTGAAACCCAAGGCTGAGTTAGCATTACTGAAAATAATCTCATTTTTATCTTAGCCAAAAGCATTTTTGCTAGTTAGAAGCAATTATTCAACATCTGATTTTTAAAGAAGGTAATTTTTAAAGATGCTTTAACAATCATTCTGAATGATTCTGAACATTTATCCATGTAAGGTTACTTTCTAGGTATTGCTATGATATATTATCCAACAAACTAATTTCTGGATTGATCTGGTGACTAAATTAACTATAAGACATATCTTATAGTTTTGATTTGTGCATAGTTACAATTTAAAATGTGATATTTTAAAGTTATTTAATGTACAAAATAATGTTTTCTAAGTAGCATATTTGTTGTTCAGATGTATCATTTTATAACACAATTTTTGAATAAGTATTTTCAACTGTGTCAATCCAGATATTCTAGACAATGCTTTAATTTACTAAGTTTTTCTTTAAATATTTTGTTACTGCTGATATAATTAGTAATGATATGACCAAAAGTGGTGACTGCATGTTTTATATCTTAAAATCCTGTCAAGAACAAAGTATTCTATAATAACTTACAGGATAGATTTTCATATTACAGAAATAATATAACATATTATTGATAGAGAACTTCCACTTTATGTCATTTTAATTTTTGAGTATTTTACTATGGATCCAGAAACATATTAATATTGGTCCAGCTATCTGGTTCACTAAGCTATGTGGTGAACATCAGTATGAAATTGTTTCTTTTTTAACATATAATCTAACATGAATGTTTTTTTATTTTACCATAAATGCTCTAGGGAAAAATGGTTTCTCCTAATCAGTTAATTTAAGAAGTTGAAATTAGTCTTTCAGATGGTCATTCTTGTCCTTCTTCCTTTTTTAAACATGTAGACCATTGTTAAAAGAATGGAGAATTTTGTAAAGTCAAACCACAATGATGACCCAGCATCAGATTTGCACATGTTCTTCTACATTCAGATCTTCCAACATTTCATCACATTTTATTCAGCCAATTAATACTGGAAGATATAAGATACTTTAAATATTTCTACTTCTACCTTTTCTTCAAAGAACAATGAACACTGTTTTAAAAGACTTGGATTCTCCTTAAAAATCTATTAAACCTTCAATAAATATTACTGTCTATTTTGACCCAGAGTTTGTTCCAAGATTATCCCAAACATTGTGGAAATAGCATTACATAATGGTCCGCGATGTATGAGAGGGTGTGGCTTGGACAGTGCATTGGACAGCCTCAGATACACATCTGTGAAAATGACACTATTGTGATAAAGGAAACAAAAAGCTACTTAAAACATTTACTCTTAGGAACACATTTTGATAGTGATGATAATTTACACTATTTCTTTGACACAAACATTGATATAAATAAAACCTTTACATAGGGTTTAACCGTATTGTAAATGAGACATACTTAGAAGTATATGAGAATAACTTGAGGCTGATGACTTCGATGGAAAGGAAAACAGTCTGAGTGAAGAAAATGTGTACTTATTAAGCATATAATTAGCAAAATCAAGAAAAAATAAATTAAGACAGTACTTTCAAGTGTTACAACATCTTTAAATTGTAAACTACTAACATCTACTCATTTTTTTCATTTAAATAAAAAGTGACTTGACACTCAAATGCTGATTGTTAAATAATTTATGGTTTGTTAGAGTTTTACAACCAGAAAACTAGCCAGCATTTTCTGCATATCTTTCTAGAATACTACCTATTTAAATTGGAATTACCTTTAACTTCAAAAGACTTCAGAGGTTCAAATACAAATGCCACAAAATTAAAAAGGTAAGGCCAGCAACAATTCTAATATGATATCTATCAAATGTGAAGAAAACCACCACTGGGTTTAATGATAAAAGATAATAAAAGGAATTTAAAAAATTAGACTGGGGTTTGTTCCTTTTGTAAACATCTTAAATATCTTCATAGTAAAATTTGACTTTATAATACTGTTTGGTGGGTTGGGGACAAATACACTGAAATAAAAGGCACAAAACTTTTGTATACGCTGTTCTGTAAAGTGTTCAAGATTATGATTTTTTAAATTGTGACACATAATGGGCAATTTTAAAATTCACCAGTTTATTTTAAGCAGTGTAGCATGGATAGTTATTCTTTGTAAATAGTAATGTAATAATATAAGAAATAATGTAGGTTAATATAGGAAGAAAATGTGTAATTTTTCCTGGTTTTCATGTGTGTGGTGTCTGTTTCAGAATTCTCCCCATTTTCTTTCATGTTGAATGGTGAAAGTGACTGTTAAGTGTGGACCAGAATATTTTGCAGTTAACAGGACAATAATTGAATGGAAAGTGAAAGAATCACTTAACATTTTGTAATGACAGTAACAGGTACTAATAAGATTTTGCATTTAGGTAATCCAAACCAGAAGTTGACTTGAAGCATGTTAAATAGAATGGCTATTGACTTAGAAGTAGAAGCAGAATTTAAACTGCCATCTGTGCTCTTGAGATGGTGGCATAGCAGTTTGGGCCTTAGCTTCTACCCTCCTTGATCAGCATCCAAGCCCTTTTGCTATTCATTTTAACTTAGATTTTACTGCTAATTCTTAATTGCATGTTTATGGCCAAGCATACCTCTTTCAGATCACCATTGATAGGTATGCGAACACGCAATAGTATACAGTTAGGACTATACAATTGGAAATGAATCTTCTTGCACTCTACTTCATGACCATTTCTACAGCACCTGGTGAATATGTAGAGTGGTGGATGCTTTGCCTGCTTTAGTGGTGAAGAAACAAAAGGACCAAATATTTCAGAGACACGAATTGCCATGAAGAAATTGCTCACCAACTTCAACTCTGGGATCATGGCAGCATCAATTTGTAGCCAATTATGGCATCCATGCCACGTGCTATCTTTATAAAACACTCATAATTGAAACTCCAGAAAATGACATTGAAGGGAATTTCTTGAAAAGTCCCTGTTCTGCCCAGAAAACACAGTAAGGTATCCCTAACTTCTTTGTCTGGTAATAGATTAAGCAAAATTAAGCCATAATATCAAACAAGTTAAACAAAATAAACAGATTGTTAAAAAGCATATTCCTGAATCTAGAGTTCTATTTTGAGTTTAACTTTACCAAGTCTATTTCCTAATGGTTCTCAGTTCATATACAGATTCCATGCTTTGTTTTATGGCTGGGTAACACACTTCCAGTTAAGAGCAACAGAGGATTTCAGAGTACCTAGCTTTCAGATCTCTTAGGTGCTACTTCAGCAGCCCAAAACTGCCATCTGTGGGGTTTTGTCTGTGTCCACACTTCAGCGTCTTTCTCCCATTCTCATAGACGTCCATGAAAGTGCTTCCTGGACAAATCAGTTGCACTCAAATACTTGCCTCAGTGGCATCAACCTCTAGGGATGCCAGCTTAATGTTTTGTTTTACTTTGTCTTCAGTATTCAGTAAACTTAGAGTGGCTGCTAATCCTGTCTCTGCTTTAAATAATTCTTAGTGTTACAATGACATTTTTCCAGATATTATGTGTATACATGCTTTTATAATGATATAAATTACAACAAAGTTTTCTAACATGCCAATATAATGCAGTGATACATTTGGATTTTTCTTAGAAAGAACTCTATCTGTTGTAAGATTCATAGTATTCATAGCACTGATATATCAAAATATATTTAAGAAATATTTAGTTAATACTTAGATTTTTCAAGGCTAGAAAACATTTTTAGCACTATTTGTTAAAAAATTCCTAAGAGTGAAGGTGCTGACCTAATCCTGAAAGTGAGTGACTTAAATTTTCTTAAGTATAATTTTCTTTCTAAATGATTTTAACAATATCTAATACTACTCACAATGTAATCACATGTTGATTTTTTAAAAGTCTACTACTCTATCACATCTCATTGTTTAAAACTGCTATTTAAAATGTTTTGTTACAATCATTTATTTCTGTGTGTATCTGTGCAGGTGAATGTACATGGGAGTATGTGTTGGGGTGACATATTCCACAGTGCACACATAGAGAATAGCTTCTGGGAGGCAATTTTTCCATCATGTTCATCCCGGTAATAAAACTGAGCTTGTCAAGCTTGGCAGCAAGTACAGTTACCTTCTGAGCATTTTACCAGCTTCTAAGTATTCTGGGCACCATGCATTAGAAATGAGAAAATGGTTTTATTTTATGTGTAGTCTTTTTCAATATTCTATTTTCAGTTGACTTCTTATAGTCTTTAAACTTGACAATTTCTTTTTAATATCACAGTAACACAATTTTGCTTTATTGTTCCTGGATATTTCACACACTTAAAGAGTTATAAATATTCTCAAAATATAAAAGATTATTATTAGGCATATAATCTTATATATTTAGAGATAATATTTATACCTTAAAATGTTTTAAAACGTCAAATAAAAACCAAAAGATTATTAGATTAATTGTAATAGCATATTCCCTTATTTTTTGTTTTCCTCTGTTCCATACCAGGTGGCTCTTCTGACATGAGATATTTTGGTTTATCCTTTAACAAGCAGGCCTGGGTTTAGAGGTGAAAGCCACACTACAACTGTAAATCCAGAATTAATTTTTAATTAAATTGGGACCACGAAA
The DNA here is from genome assembly GCF_011064425.1 of Rattus rattus. Classification (NCBI taxonomy): domain Eukaryota; kingdom Metazoa; phylum Chordata; class Mammalia; order Rodentia; family Muridae; genus Rattus; species Rattus rattus. Next base: position 33,883,334 of record NC_046158.1, read on the forward strand.
AGACCATTAGCCTCTTATATCTGTATAGGGCAGCAATACCATTTGGCCAATTAACTTTTTTCCCCTTGGGACATTTTCTTTTGATAGTCTGATGTTTTTTTGTCAGATGTTTCACTTGCCCGGTGTCCTCTAGATTTCTTAGTTGGATGTTTTTATTTTCCTAGGAAAATAAAAACAAAACCTTACTCCAACCCTAAACTTAGGGGCTTCCCTTTTTGGCATGCTATATCTTTCCTGGAACAATTTTTTTAAATAGAAAATGTATTATCTTTCAATTGAAAATCTAAAAATTTATTTTATTTGAAAGTTTGAAACTAAACACACTTTAGTGCTAAATATATGTATTTCCTCCTCCCCCTCCCCCCTCCCCCTCTTCTCTCTCCATATATATATATATGTATATATATATGTGTGTGTGTGTGTGTATATATGTGTGTGTGTATATATATGTGTATATATATGTGTATATATATATACATATATATATAGTAAGGCTTATGTGTATTTATTTTAGATCACAAAGAAAGTTCCCTTTGAATTTCAGCCTACCTTTTGCAAATAGCTTTCATATTTAAATCACTGTAATTCTTATTTGCTTGCCTTTGCCTTACAAGTGTTGGAATCAAATGCATGGGCCTCCCAAATGTTGGGATTAGTGGTGACAACCACCACCATGTTGTTCACTCTAACTCTAAAATTTAAAAAACAACTGACCTATAGAGAACCTGTCTCATATGAAATTAAATGCATGGCCTATTACTATCCTGTTCAAATATTTTGTCTTAGCTCCAAGTCATTCTAACTCTTAGAGATCTAGAAAACTAATTTGAACTATAGGAACCTTTTGAATTAAAACCTTTTAAATCTTTTACCTGTGTTTTTAATACTAAACAACAATGTTAAGGTCTGAGAACCCCTATAGAAACCATTCAAATGCTGATCTCAGTCAAATAGGACTGGTGTACAGAACACACACTCCAAGACTGATCACGGATGCAGTTGCAACTTGCTGAACTTTAACAGGAACTTTTTCCCAGGGTCAGTTTATTTAGGCTAAAACTGTGAGGAAGAAAACAAAACGAAACAAAACAAAACCAAGAACAACAACAAAAATAGACAATGAGTTCCTGTATAGGTGCAGAAGAGCTTCCTGACAGCTCTGATTCAAAACTATTTAGCTAGTTAGATGAAACAGTCCTAACTGACCTTCATTCTCAGAGGTCCTATGTGGTTGTGGAATTTCTTAAGATTAACAAACTTCAGAACATACAGAAAATGACTACAGGGTATGTAGTCAGCATGACCCTGCTCTGGGTCAAGATATTTTTCTGTGTCATTAACAATATCAAATGACTGGCAAGCATGGAACAAAATGTGTTCAACTATACTGAGACAGCAGGCTTCGACACAAAAATAACCTTTTAGTAAGAAGAAACCTCAGAGGCTAACATCCAACAGGTTTGTCAGCTAATCATTTTAAAGCTAGGGCAGTTGGTACCTTTGAAAGACCCAGACTTGTCATGTCTTGTTTGTGGACAACCTAGACAGTCTGTGACTATTCCTGATACCTTTTAATATTTTTCGCAGAACCATCCTTTATTTTATGTTTTTTCATGAGATTGGAGGACTGTTATTATGTATTTTCCATCGATGCAACAAATCATGCCCACGTAAATTTATGGTTATATTAGCCATTTTTGGCTCTAATGGCCCTCTACAATCAAGCCATCTTGCACTTTTTTTTTTAACTAAGATAAAGCTCCAATGCCTAGAAGCTGAACATTTACCTCCTATAGAGGTAATATAGATGCCACAATTTTGATAAAATTACTACATCTGCTTCTGTGTCAACTAAACCTTCAGTTTCAGTGCTGTTTATTTGTACTTTTAGCTTTGGTCTCTGATCCTTTATAGCAGTTTAACAAAATACTTGTTCTCTAGTGGCTTCAAAGTTTTTGTTTGTTTGTTTGTTTTATCTACTAAAACTCCTCTGACTTTAATTATATTCAGAGCAGTGTTGTTTGTAACAACAGCTATTAAATCTTTAATTGCTTTGTGGCTGAGTTTCCCTGAAGGTGACAGGGAGTGGTTGAATCAAATTTGATACTGGGGTCCTTGTGAGGCCCCTTAGGGCATTTTGCAATGGAAAAGAATTACCTTGAATATCCATTGCTGATCTGCATTCATTAGTCCAATCTCAGCATTTGCCTCACCTTCTGCAGAAGGCCGAGGCCTTGTTTTTGGATTATTTCTAGGGAAAAAAGTGTTTCTAAGAACTTGCCTACAATCCCTTTTCAAATGACTTTGCTTCCCACAATTATTTCTATCAGATTAGCATTATGAATATGAGATCCGATATCAGCCATATTTCTAACCTTTTCCTCTATTGGCGTTGAAACTGACTTTGAAGTCAATTCTGAATTAGCATTTTCAAAAACAAAACATTCAATCAGTATTTTTTTTTTTACTTATGAATCTGATATTATTCTATTTACAGGTGAAGTCAATTTTTGCAAACAATGGATGTTTCATTTGGGCTTTGTATAATTTTAATAAATGACTCAGACTTATTTCCTGCTTCTTCAACTTAATCTTAGACATTTAAAGATGCTAACAAAGTATGATCATCAAATTCAAGCGGTTTTTGTAATTCAGCATTTTGAACTTCAGCTAGCAACTGATCTTGGAAAATATCAATGTCTCTAGCACCATTTCATTGTTCTATGGCCTTAGAACAATCACCAAGTTTGACATTATAACTGAGAACCAACTTCCAATATTGCTGTTGCTGATCTTTCTAGTGTTGGGGAATAATGCTGTTCTGTGTTGCCCATGAATTTAATATCCCATAAGATAAATGCATCCCATAGGAAATGAAAGCTTTCTTAAATCTTAAATCTAATATATCTATAAGATTCCTCGTAATTTCATTATCAGTTTGGGGGAGCATATTGTCTTCTAGTAGGTCTTCTACAGTAACTAGATAAACTAAGGTTGGTTTTCTAATAACCTTGGGCCTGCCCCTTTTAGTTTTATTCTATAGTAGCATGGTAGTTTCCTGTCTAAATCCCTCTGTCTATGTCTGAGTATATTTTAGGTCTTTCTAAGGCTTGTTTAAATTTCTCTGTATCTGAGTGTTTTCCTTAGGTCTTTCTAAGTCTTGCTTAAAACAGTGTCTGAGTATTCCTAACTTTCATTCTGGGACATGTATCTTGTCAATCTATTTTTTCTTTGAGCAGATACAGAAAGCTATTATGTCTGTAAGAATAAAATGTAAAATGCCAGAATGAAAAAATAATAATTGCTATTGAGCCAATTTTCTGCTATGTAATTTAGCTCTTCATTTTCTGCTTTTATTTCCAAGCCATCTAGAGTAGCACTATACAGGGTCCCAAAGCCTTCCATTATGATACTTCCCATCCTTATCTCTCTCCATGAGAACTTCCCAAGTGACTTAACCAATCTGATGACTTCTCAGTTTGTCTGCAGCTGTGGTGATTTCTCTGTCTTCTTATCCACTGATGTCCCAGAAGGAGAAAGCTCTTTTTTTTTTCTGCTGATGTCTTAAATGCCTTCCAGCTCAACAATATTCCTTTCTGTTTATTTATATTCTCTCCCTGTCATCTGATTGTTTGTTCAGTTTCCTGACCTGGGATTAATTTATTTAGCTCTTGCATTAAAGGTATGTGCTAGAGCTAAACCATACCACAAGCATACCTTTATAATGAACAGAAATCTCTTGGGTTAAAAGAGTGTTCTAGGGCTTAGCCACACCACAAGAAGGTTTTCCCAGTTCACAGTCTTGGGGCTCGGTATCTGCACCAATTCTTTCCCCATTCCCCAGTTAAAATGTTCACAAATTTCATTTTGCCTCAGGTATAATCTAGGCAATTTCTTAGAGTGGCTCATAAAGTTTTGCCTTCTAATATTCACATATTAAAATATAGCAATGAGAAAAATGCTTTATTAAAAATAAAAAATAAAACTAAAATTAGCAATCATAAATACTGGTTGTTTCAAGAAAATATGAATTAAATCAATACTTGACAAATATCTTGGTTACAATCGAAAGATGCACCAAAGGATTCAGAATAAACTGTAGATATCTGGAAAATTGTAATTTGGAACATAAAATTTCAGTCATTGTATTTTAGGTATAGGGTCACTTTATAAATGTTCAGCTTGTCTCTAAGGAGCTAAATTACATTTGCATTAAAAGCTAGAGTTTCTGAGTTTACCTAAAATTAAATTGCAAGTTATTTTTCATAAGTGATATTAATTGCTTTGCTCTATATATTCAAATATACTTTTTAATTTTTTTCTTTAAGAAAAAGCATTTTAAAAGTATATATGCATATGTATGAATGCACATATGATTTATTTATATATGTGCTCTGTGAGTGCTTAATAAGTAATCTTGGAGATAGACATGCTAATATAGAAATGGGTGGTTCCTATATTGGTGAACCAATGATTTTACTGGGGTTATTTAGGGAAACATTGTTCACTCAAATATAGTTGTATCTATTATGATCCTTTGTGTTTGCCCATAGAAGTATCCTTTCATAATTGCTTACATTACTAAATATTACTTATGTAACTTAGAGCACAGGCCTTGAGACTATTCTAGGTGTCCAAGCTTTCCCAGTCTTATATCTTCCCTAAGTTTCATTGGCTCCTCCATATATTTTGTTGCCTTTCTGAGTCTTAAGAGCCATGGAAAGTTCTTAACTTTAGAAGTAAGTGTACAATATAAAATTTTCTCTCTGGTCCGTGTACTCTGTTCATTCTTCCACCATTATACCTATCTCATGGTATTATAATTATTTATTATATATTTATTATATTATTTCCCGGTTTCCAAGACATAAGCCCCCCAGTCCCATCCCCCCCATTCATCTATAAAGAGTGTTCCCTTTCCTGTCCACCCCACCTTGCTACACCTCCGGACATTCCCCTACTACACAGGGGCTCCAACCTTGGCAGGACCAAGGGCTTCCCCTTCCATTGGTGCCCAACAAGGCCATCTGCTACATAATGCAGTTGAAGTCATAGATCAGTTCATGTATAGTCCTTGGGTAGTGGTTTAGTGCCTGAGAGCTCTGGTTGATTGGCATTGTTGTTCTTATTGGATAGCAAGTCCCTTCAGTTCTTTCAATCCTTTCTCTAATTCCTCCAATGGGGGTTCCTTTCTCAGTTCACTGGTTTGCTCCTAGCATTAGCCTCTATATTTGACATGCTCTGACTGTGTCTCTCAGGAGACATCTATATCCAGTTACTGTCAGAATGCACTTCTTAGCTTCATCAATCTTATCTAGTCTTGGAGACTATATTTATATGGGGAAGGCTCTGAATGGCCATTCCTTCAGTCTTTGATCAAAACTTTGCCTACATATCACCTCCTATGAAGATTTCTGTTCCCCCTTTAAGAAAGAGTGAAGCATCTGCATTTTGGTCATCCTTCTTGAGCTTCATGTGGTCTATGGATTGTATCTTGGTAATTCAAACTTTTGGGCTAATATGCAATTATCAGTGAGTGCATACCATGTGTGTTTTTTTCTGACTGCTTTACCTCACTCAGGTTGATATTTTCTACTTCATTCCATTTGCCTATGAATTTCATGAAGTCATTGTTTTTGATAGTTGAGTAGTACTCCATTGTGTAGATGTACAACATTTTCTGTATCCATTCCTCTGATGAAGGACATCTAGGTTCTTTCAAGCTTCTGGCTATTATAGATAAGGCTGCTACAAACATAGTATCTTTGTTGTATGTTAGAGCATCTTTTGGGTATATGCCCAGGAAAGATATAGCTGGGTTCTCAGGTAGTGCAATGTCCAATTTGCTGAGGATCTCCAGACTGACTTCCAGAGTTTGGTGGTACCAGGTTGCAATCCCACCAACAACAGAGGGGTGTTCTTCTTGTTCCACGTCCTGACTGGCATCTAATGTCACTTGAGTTTTTTTATCTTAGTCAGTCTGACTGGTGTGAGGTGGAATCTCAGGGTTGTGTTGATTTGCATTTCCCTGATGACAAAGATGTTGAGCATTTCTTTAGGTGCTTCTCAGCAATTCAATATTCCTAGCTGAGAATTCTTGGTTTAGCACTGTACCCAATTTTTGGCTCTCTGGAGTATAACTTCTTGAGTCCTTTGCATATGTTGCATATTAGCCCTCTATGACATGTAGGATTGGTAAAGATCTTTTCCCAATCTGTTGGCTACACTTTTGTCCTGATGACAGTGTTCTTTGCCTTACAGAAGCTTTGCAGTTTTATGAAGTCCCATGTGTCAATTCTTGATCTTAGAGCATAAGCCATTGGTGTTTTGTTCAGGAAATTTTTCCCAGTGCCCATGTGATTGAGACTCTTCCCGACTTTTCTTCCATTACTTGAGTGTGTCTGGTTTGATGTGGAGGTCCTTGATCCTCTTGGACTTAAGCTTTGTACAGGGTGAAAAAAATGAATGAAATTGCAAAATTCTACATGCTGACCTCCAGTTGAATCAGCACCGTTTGTTGAAAATGTTATCTTTTTCCCATTGGATGGTTTAGCTCCTTTGTCAAAGATCAAGTGGCCATAGGTGGGTGTGTGGGTTCATTTCTAGGTCTTCAATTTTATTCTACTGATCAGGTAGCCTGTCTCTGCACCAAGACCATACAGTTTTTATCACTATTGCTCTTTGTAATATTGCTTGAAGTCAGGGATGGTGATTCCCCCAGAAGTTCTTTTATTGTTGAGAATAGTTTTTGCTATCCTGGGTTTTTCTGCTATTGCAAATTTCTCTTTCTATCTCTATGAAGAATTGAATTGGAATTTTGATGGGGATAGCATTGAATCTGCCGACTGTTTTTGGCAAAATGGTCATTTTTACTATATTAATCCTGCCAATTCATAAGCATGGAAGGTCTTTCCACCTTCTGAGATCTTCAATTTCTTTCTTCATAGACTTGAAATTCTTGTCATACAAATCTTTCACTTGCTTGGTTAAAATCACACTGAAGTATTTTATATTATTTATGACTATTGTGAAGGGTGTCAGTTCCCTAATTTCTTTTTCAGTCTGTTTATCCTTTGAGTGGAGGAAAGCTACTGATTTGTTTGAGCTAATTTTATAGCCAGTCACTTTGCTGAAGTTGTTTATCAGGCTTAGTAGTTCTCTGTTGGAACTTTTGGGGTTACTTATGTATACTATCATATCTTCTGCAAACAGTGATATTTTGACTTCTTCCTTTCCAATTTGTATTTCTTTAACCTCTTTTCATTTTCTGATTGCTCTGGCTAGGATTTCAGGTACTATATTGAATAAGTAGGGAGAGAATGGGCAGCCTTGTCCAGTCCCTGATTTTAATGTAATTGCTTCAAGTTTCTCTCCATTTTGTTTAAGGTTAGCTAGTAGTTTGCTGTATATTGCTTTTGTTATGTTTAGGTATGGATCTTGAATTCCTGATCTTTTCAGGACTTTTATAATGATGGGGTGTCGAATTTTGTCAAATGTTTTCTTAGCATCTAATGTAACGATCATGTGCATTTTCTCTTTGAGATTCTTTATATAGTGGATGATGATGACAGATTTCCATTTATTAAATCATCCCTGCATCCTTGGATGAAGCCTACTTGATCATGATGAAAGATTGTTTTGATGTGTCCTTGGATTCAGTTTGAGAGAATTATATTGAGTATTTTTGAGTCGATAGTCATAAGTAAAATTAGTCTGAAGTTCTCTTTCTTTGTTGAGTATTTGTGTGGTTTAGGTATAAGTCTTTCTTTATTTCTTCCTAGACCAAGTTATTATTGAGTCGATTGTTGTTCAACCTCATGTATATGTGGACTTTCTGTCATATTCATTGTTATTGAAGACCAGCTTTAATCCATGGTTATCTGATATGATGCATAGGATTATTTCTATCTCCTGTACCTGCTGAGGTCCATTTTGTGACCAATGATGTGGTCAGTTTTGGAGAAGGTACCATGAGGTGCTGAGAAGAAGGTGTATCCTTTTGTTTTAGCATAAACATTCTATAAATTCCTGTTAAGTCCATTTGGTTCATAATTTCTCTTAGTTTCTCTAGGTCTCTGTTTAATTTCTGTTCCCATGATCTGTCGATTGATGAGAGTGGAGTGCTGAAATCTCCTACTATTATTGTGTGAGGTGCAATGTGTGATTTGAGCCTTAGTAAGGTTTCTTCTATGAATGTACGCGCCCTTGCATTTGTAGCATAGGTATTTAGGATTCAGAGTTCATCTTGGTGGATTTTTCCTTTGATGATAAGAAGTGTCTTTCCTAATATTTTTTTGATTACTTTTGTTTAAAGGTGATACAACTCCAGGTTGTATCTTTGGACTATCTGCTCAGAAAGTTGTTTTCTAGCCTTTTACTTTGATGTAGTTCTTGTCTTTGTCTCTGAGGTGTGTTTCCTGTATGCAGCAAAATGATGGGTCCTCTTTACCTGTCCAGATTGTTATTCTATGTCTTTTTATTAGGGAATTGAATCCATTGATATTATGTGATATTAATGAATAGTAATTGCTGCTACCTGTTATTTTCGTTGTTAGAGGTGGAATTATGTTTTTGTGTCTCTCTTCTTTTATTTTGTTGCAAGGAGATTAGTTTCTTGCTTTTTCTAGGGTGTAGTTTCTCTCCTAGTGTTGGAGTTTTCTATATATTATCCTTTGTAAGGCTGGATTTGTAGAAAGATATTGTGAAATTTGGTTTTGTCATGGAATATCTTGGTTTCTCCATCTGTTTACTGAGAGATTTACTGGATATAGTAGCCTGGGCTGGCATTTTCGTTCTCTTAGGGTCTGCATGACATCTGCCCAGGTTCTTCTTTCTGGTGTAATTCTTATAGGTCTGCATTTACATGTTACTTGACCTTTTTCCTTTACTGCTTTTAATATTCTTTCTTTGTTTTGTGCATTTGGTGTTTTGACTATTATGTAACAGGAGGAATTTCTTTTCTGGTCTAATCTATTTGGAGTTCTGCATGCTTCTTGTATGGTTATGGGCATCTCTTTAGTTTTAGGGAAGTTTTCTTCTATACTTTTTTCAAAGATATTTACTGGTCCTTTAAATTGGGAGTCTTCACTCTATTCTATACCTTTTATCCTTAGGTTTGATCTTCTCATTTTCTCCTGTATTTCCTAGATGTTTTGTCCTAGGAGATTTTTGTGTTTTACCTTGTCTTTGATGGTTGTGTCGATGTTTTCTATGGTTCTCTCTTCTATCACTTTTGTTTTGTTGGTGATGCTTTCATCTCTGACTCCAAATGTCTTCCTTAAGGCTTTCTATCTCCAGGGTTGTCTCCCTTTGTGCTTTTTTATTATTTCTATTTCCATTCTTAATCCTGGATGGTTTGTTCAATTCCTTTACCTGTTTTGTTCTGTTTTCCTGTAATTCTTTAAGGAATTTTTGTGTTTCTTCTTTAAGGGCTTCTATTTGTTTTCTTGTGTTTTTTGTATTTCTTTAAGAGAGTTATTTATGTCCTTCTTAAAGTCATTTGTCATCATCATAAAATGTGATTTTATATCTAAGTCTTGTTTTTCTGTTGTGTTTGGATATCCAGTATTTGTTTTGGTGGGAGAACTGGGCTCTGATGATACCAAGTTTTCCTGGTTTCTGTTGCTTAGGTTCCTGTGCTTGCCTCTTGCCATCAGGTCATCTCTTTCATTAGCTTGTCTTGCTGTCTGTGACAGTGGTTTGGCCCTCCTTGTGTGTCAGCACTCCTGTAGCCCTGTTTTCTTTCAGCAGGATCTGGGAACAGAGAGTTCTGCTCTCAGGCATGTTTGCTCCTGGAGACTGGGTTTCAGCTCTAGGTACAGGCAGAAACCCGAAGGGTCCTGTCCCTGATTGCTCCTAGGTCCCTATTCCCAATGTGCACTGATAGCACTAGGTGATTTCCTCTTAGGTCAGGAATGTGGGCAGAGAGTAGTTTCCTCTGAGTTCTCAGGAGTGTCCACACTTTTGAGGGTCCAGCTCTCTCATTATATTACCTATCTGTAAGCACTGTAGATTTCTTTTAATAGTGAACTATTTATAAATTCTCCATTGTATGGAGAATAGATGCAATATAATATAATATAACAACAGAGTGTACTAAATGAACATTTGTTCATACAAGGCTCTACTTTCTAATGAAGACTATTAACTGTAGATTGTAATGAGATAGGATCTGTAACACAAGACCACAGTTTAATTTAATGCAGTATTCTCTTTTTATAGAATCACACTTAGAAGGAACTTGAAATTCAGAGAAGAAACTTGCAATTTCTTCCTGCAACAGTTGTACTTCTGTATTGTAGAAAATATTATTAAGCTATGATAAGCCATTACCAAATATCACATTTATGTTAGAGGACTAGAACTGACCTGAGGAAATACATAATCCAACTATTTCTTCAATAATACTTCGTTTTTATTAGTCTTTGGATTTTATTGAAGCAAAGTGAAACCTAAGCAATACTTAAGGAGTTATTAAATGAGATGTGAAGACTACTGTAGTGTTAATATTATATTGGTATATATAATCTGCAAAATGTTTTTGTCTTTTACTTTTATTAATCATATATTTAAAGATTTTTCATAACTATTTTTGACTCTGGAGCCTTTTGTGTAACATATGAATCATGGTGATTAACCATGATTGGTGTGAAAATGTGGTTCTTTTAGATACAAGGAACATACCTCAGAATTTGAATTTTTTAATGATCTCCAATTGAGCCTTGCTGATGCAGAGCCCAGATTAAATTTATGTATATTTATTCCATGTCTGATGGTTTTAGTATGCTTGTCTCATAGGGAGTTGTACAGTGGTACTGTTAGGGGTTGTGGCCTTGTTGGAGAAAATATGTCACTGTGCAGGTAGGCTTTGAGACCCTCCTCCTAAGTGCCCAGAAGACAGTCCTTCAGATCAAAGTGTAGAACTCTCAGTTCCTCTTCCAGTACCATGTCCGTCTATCTGCTCTCATGCTTATTGTCTTGATGATAATGGACGGAATTTCTGAAACTGTATGCCAGTACCAATTAAATGGTGTCCTTATAAAAGTTGCTGTTCAAAATTCAGGGTATCAAAATGGCCAGACACACTTGGAAAATTTCTTACCTGGTTAGAAAATGCACGTGTCTGTTGATACTAATAATATTAATATTATTTGTGAAGTATAAAACAAATGGTACATCATGAAACTTAAAATCTTTTTTTTTATTTCTATTTTTCGGAGCTGAGGACCGAACCCAGGGCCTTGCACTTTCTAGGCAAGTGCTCTACCACTGAGCTAAATCCCCAACCCCTTAAAATTTTTTATATGACAAAGGGCACCATCATTCAAACAAAGCAGCAGCCAACAGAATGGGAAAAGATTTTTATCAACTACATCTCAGATAGTGCACTAATATTTAAAATGTATAAAGAACTAAAAATTATATATCGGGAAATTAATAACCCAATTGTAAAATAAGGTACAGATTTAAACAGAGAACTCTTTATAGAGGAAACAAAAATAGCCAAGAAACTTGAAGAAATGTTCAACATCCATAGCCATAATATGTGATTTCATCTTACACCTGTTAGACTGCAAAGATGGATAATACAAGTCACTTGTCATGCTGTGAAGCAAGAGGAGTACTCTTCCATTGCTGGTAGGAATGCAAACTCATACAATCCCTATGAAAATCAGTGTGGCAGTTCCTCAGGAAAAGAGGATTCAAGCTACCTCAAAATCTAAATATACCACTATATAAAAAAAATTCGTACTTCCACAGAGACATTCTATTACTCAGTCATGTTTATTGCTACTTTATTCATAACAGCCAGAAATTAAAAACAATCTAGATGTTCCTTAACAGAAGCATAGGTAAAGAAATGCATCTTGGAATATTACTCAGCCATTAAAAACCTGAAATCATGAAAGTCACATGTAAATAGCTGGGGGGGAAAATATCATTCTGAGTGAGGTAAACCAGACACAGAAAGACAAATATTGTACATAGTCAATAATAAGAGGATGTTACTTACTAAGTTAATGATAACTAATCTACAAACCATAAAAATACAAGAGGTTAGGTTTAGAGTAAGTATCAGGTAGGGAAAGCGACACCTAAATATCCCTAGGAAACAAAAATAAAACGGATAGTTATGGATATATGATGGGAGGTTAGGGAAGGAGGCAGAAATAGGAGTATCAAGGGAAGAGAGTAAGGAAAAGGGAGGGCAATGTAGTGAATATGGGAAGAGACAGCTAAAATTAAGGAAGTTTGCACCATGTTTCAGAAGACATATACATACATATATGAAATCAATCTAAATGAAACTATCAAATAAGGGGAGAGGTCAGAGCCACAGCACCCATCTCTTGTCACCAAGTGTAGTTTCCCTTATTGGGATGGGTTTCATTTACTTGAATTGCTGGCCGAATGAGTCCCAAAGATCCCCTAGAGAATCCAGGGTATTTCTAAACTGTCAGTAATATTCCATTCTTGAAGACAACACCTGTACAACTCATCGAATGGGGAAAAGGTAAGCTGGTGAGTACAGACAGCCTTCCCATCTGAGTCCTAGCATCCTTAGCACAGATATTCTGCAGGCTAATCAAGGAGAAATATAAACACCAATTAGCCTTAAACCTCTGATATACAACAATGTCCTGCCTGCAAGATATGCTAATGCAATGGTGGCACAAAGGTTGTGGAAGTAACCACTTAATATCTGATTTGAAAGAAGGCCTATTCCACCCATACTGCTTGGGTGACCAAGAACCTGAGACTAGATAGCCTGAGGACCTAGTGTAACATGAAAGATAGCTGTACTTTTAAAAGAACATAACGATAAAGTAAGAGCCCAGGAACATAGTATAAATCCAAAACTACTGTTCTACTAAAGAAACAGCAAAAGAAAAAAAAAAACAACTAATGGCTCTTTACTCATTGATCTGTATATTGCTTTGACACCATCAGATAAGCTTTCTTCTGCAGCACATGGGAACAAATGCAGAGAACCACAGCCATAAGTGCTCACTTGTGCATGAGTGAGAGACCTCGGACCTCAGAATTAAACAGGATGCCTCCACTAAATCACTCCCCTCAGGGCTTAGGGAAGCCTGTGGAAGAGAAGGTAGAAAGAGCATTAGAGTCAAAGAGGATAGAGGACCCTAAGAATCAACATGACCCTCTAACTCAACACGTTTGAAGCATATATGAATGCATAGATATAGAGAGACCATGCACAGTTGCTACATTGGCCTCTATTAGTTGGGGTCCTGGAGCTGAAAGGAGAAAAATATGACCTCATCCCATTTGGATTTAGTTCTATTATGGTTCTCTGGGTTATCCAGTCTCTGGTTCCTAGTTCTCCTAGCAGAGTCGGGGGTAGGCTTCTGCTCATGGCAAAGGTTTCAAGCTGAATGAATCATTGATTGGCCACTCCCACAATTTCTCTGCCACATCTTGTAAGCAGGACAACTGTAGGTTGAAGGTTTTGTGTCTGGGTTGGTGCCCCTATTTCTCCACTAGAAGTCATGATTGGTTACAGAAGATGTCCAGTTGAAAACATTCTTAAGTGTAAGTAACATGCTAAGCAGTAGATGATCAACAGAAAATGAACTCAGTAGCATCTTTCACAGTTCCTTGTTTACAATGGTGTGTTAGGGAATTTTCGAATTTCTTCTCCTTTTAATTCAATCTTATCATTTAATTTATTTGTTTGTTTGTGTGTTTGTTTTTCCTCCATCTTTATTAAATTGGGTATTTCTTATTTACATTTCAATTGTTATTCCATTTCCCGGTTTCCAGGCCAACATCCCCCAACCCCTCCCCCTCCCCTTCTATATGGGTGTTCCCCTCCCCATCCTCCCCCCATTACCGCCCTCCCTTGTTCACTGGGGGTTCAGTCTTGGCAGTACCAAGGGCTTCCACTGGTACTCTTACTAGGCTATTAATTGCTAACTATGCAGTTGGAGCCCAGGGTCAGTCCATGTATAGTCTTTGGGTAGTGACTTAGTCCCTGGTTGGTTGGCATTGTTGTTCATATGGGGTCTCAAGCCCCTTCAAGCTCTTTCACACCTTTCTCTGATTCCTTCAATGGGGGTCCCGTTCTCAGTTTAGTGGTTTAATGATGGCATTCGCCTATGTGTTTGCCATATTCTGCCTGTGTCTCTCAGGAGAGATCTACATCTGGTTCCTGTCAGCCTGCACTTCTTTGCTTCATCTATCTTATCTAGTTTGGTGACTGTATATGTGTGTGCCACATGTGGGGCAGGCTCTGAATGGGTGTTCCTTCTGCCTCTGTTCTAAACTTTGCCTCCCTATTCCCTCCCAAGGGTATTCTTGTTCCTCTTTTAAAGAAGGAATGAAGCATTCACATTTTGGTCATCCTTCTTGAGTTTCATGTGTTCTGTGCATCTAGGGTAATTCAAGCATTTGGACTAATATCCATTTATCAATGAGTGCATACCATGTGTGTTTTTCTGTGATTGGGTTACCTCACAAAGGATGATATTTTCCAGTTCCATCCATTTGCCTATGAATTTCATAAAGTCATTGTTTTTGATAGCTAAGTAGTATTCCATTGTGTAGATGTACCACATTTTCTGTATTCATTCCTCTGTTGAAGGGCATCTGGGTCCTTTCAAGCTTGTTTACCATTTAATTTATATTTTTCTTCTTTCTTTTCACCCTATGGGTTCATTGTACACATATCACGGCTTAGGTTTAATGTTTTTATGGGATTCCTGAGTGTTCAAATGAGTAAGTCTGTTTTTTGTTTGTTTGTTTTGTGTGTGTGTGTGTGTGTGTGTGTGTGTGTGTGTGTGTGTGTGTCTTCTCTTGGCCACTTTTCCTTCTGTTTGTCTTATCCAATTCCACTGTTAGGTTTTGTTTTTTCTTATGTTATTTCATTTTCTTTAATTTAATTATTATCCCACAGCAGCCTATTTTCTAGTTGGAGACAAAAAGGAGAGTAGAATGCAGATTAGATGAATGTAGATTAGATGGGAGGTAGGGAGGATCCTAGAAGAATCTATTTTCAATAAAAGAGAATAATATAAAATCATCAAAGACGTAAATAAGTAGAAGTGTAGTATGTGTTTATTGATCAGAAAATTTAACATCCTTTCCTTAAGTTGATCTACATATTCATTTCAATGTAAACTAAAATCCCAAGAAACTGTTTTGTAAAGTGAAAAGTTGGTTCTAATGTTTAGGTAAAGACGTATATTGTTTGACACAGTACTGGAGAATAACAGTGAAGATCTCTCACTACTAGGCTTTTCAGACTTAGTCTTTAAAATTAATTATATTATTACTTTGTTGAGACAATAAACATATTTCTGCTAATTTTTGACAAAGGAGCAAGGAAATTAGGTGGAGAAGACAGTTTTGAATGAATGAAACTGGAACACTTACATATCTATGTGTATTATGTATACAATGGTATCTTGATAACTTGTGTCACGACCCCTTCATGTGGACCTTTCACAGGGGTAACCTAAGATTGTTTATTTATCAGATATTTACGTTATGATTCATAACAGTAGAAAGCTTATATTTATGAAGAAGCAACAAGAATAATGTATAGCTAGGAGGTCACCACAACACTTGAAACATTAAAAGCTCTCAGCATTAAGAAGGTTGAGAACCTCTGATCTAAAAAACATGTAAAATGTGAATGAGCTAAGGTTTGTTGATAAAATTTTAGAAAAAAAACACAAAATATAATATGTGAAAGAGAAAAGCCAGTAGCTTGGACTTTAACAAAGTTTAAAACTTCTTAACAAAAGCATAACAGAATGGAAAGAAAAGCCAAAATGTAGAATAAATAGGATTTGTATGTATAATATACAAAAAGAATTGATACTTTTTCCTTTGTTTATGTATTTATTTTGGAGATGAGATATTATGAGTTATAGTTCACTCTGGTCTTCAATTTCAGAGTTAAGTGTCACTTCCCTCTCCCTTTGCACGCTCTCCCTCCCCCCAGCATTCACAACTATGCTCTGCATAGAAAAGAGGTAAATAATAGAAACAACTAAAATTGTAGAGAAGATCTAAAGAATAATCTTATCACAGAAACTAGACAGATGGCTAGGAAGTGTAAAAAAAGGTACACCACATAATTTGTTGTTAGAGAAATAAAATAAAATTGTGATAATATAGGATTATAGAACTGTTAGAACCCCCAAACTGAAGATACCAACTCTTGAGGGAGGGACACAATATCTCCTTCGTTATTAATAGGAATGAAAAAGACACTACCATTTTAGAATAACAATTTGATAGTTTTCACAAAATTAAATGAGGTTTGAAGATTTGTCTCCAAATGTTTATTTCTTTGTTTCTTTGTTTTTGAAATGTTTCTTTATATTGGGCAGGCTGGTTTTTAACAAAAACTTATCCACTGAGTTCTATACCATTATGTACTTTAACTGTAAGCATTCAAAGCTGGAAGAATAAAAAAATACTCTTCATAGGTATACAGATAAACCAATTACTGTATATCATGCAATGGAATGTTATTCAGTGAAAAAAGTATCAAGTGGACTGATATTCTATTTATGGATATGAATACATGAAGTGAACCTGAAATGTATATTTACAAAAAAAGAAGTAAATAAAGAAGCCAAACTAATTCCAACTTGCATCACACCCTGAAAATGTCAAAACCTTAGAGAGAGTGAAAAGCTCACCGAGTGCCAGAAACTCAGTGGGAAGTGGTTATCTGAATGTCAAAGCATGGGCTTTCAGGGTAAATTACTCTCTTATGGTGAAAATACTGCATTTAATGCCATTGGTCATTGTGAAATCCCATTCAATTTTCCACCTCAAAGAACTAAGCTTTAATAGTATCAGTGCTTCTGAACCTGTGAGTCACAACCCCTTTGGAAGTCTAATGACCTTTCCACATGTGTCACCTAAGACCATCCTGAATATCAGATATTTACATTAGGATTTATAAGAGTAGTAAATTGCAGTTATTATAGGAACAATGAAAATAATTTTATGGTTGGGCATCACCACACATGAGGAGCCTTATTACAGCATCACAGCATTAAGGTTGAGAACCACTGATATATATTAATTAATAAGAAACATTACTAAGGAATCAAAACACAATATAATAGAACATAGACAATGAAAAGGATAAGAAAAAGAAAAGAAGACCACATTTCTAAGATATGAAGAAGAGAGAATATTGTTGATATTATAATATTGTTGACATTATAAAAGGCAAAAAACATCCTGAGATCTCCAACATAAAGTTATATTTTCTTGCTGTGCATACTGATACAGCTCAGAAAGAACTACCTCTCAATGGTAATGAGTACTTTTTTAGGCTATTATTTTTTTATTCATTTTACATCTTAGTCACTGCATCCCCACCCTATACCCCTCCTCACACAGTCCCTCCCTCCATCCCTTCTCTCCTTCTCCTCTGAGAGTGGAGGTCCCCTTTAGTATCTCCCCACCCTGGCACATTGTTTCTGTCAGGGGGCGGGGGTGGAACTTCTACTGAAACTAGCCAAGACAGCTGAGTTAGGGGAACTGATTCCACAGACAGGCAACAGCTTTTAGGATAGCCCCTGCTTCAGTTCTTCAGGACCCACATGAAAACCAAGCTGCACATCAGCTATGCATGTGCAGTGTGCCCAGGTCCAGCCCTTGTTTGCTCTTTCTTTGGAGGTTCAGATGCTGAGAACCCCCAAGAGTGCAGATTAGTTGACACTCTTGGTCATCCTGTGGAGTTCCTATCTCCTCAGTCTCAATTCTATTCCCTGTCCCTGCATTTCTTGTATGCAGGATAAATTTTAGGTCAAAAGTTTTGTGGATGGCTTAGTGTCCCTATCATTCCACTGGGGTTCATGCCTGGCCACAGGCCTGTTCAAGTACTATATAACCAATTCTGTGAGTCTCAGTTAAGGTAACCTCCACTGATTTTTCAGAGCCTCTCCTATCCCAGGTCTCTGGCACATACTTGAGATACTTCAGACTCCCAGCCCTGCTGCTGCAAATTTCCATTAATTCTCATGGCCTTCTGGCCATCTCCTCTGTCTCTCCCCACATCTGATCCTGGACCCCCCTTCTACTTCCCATCACCTCTCCTATGCAGTTTCCTTCCTTCATCTCCCTCATGCATATATTTTATTCCCATCGAATATTAAATCGAAATGAGATTTGAGCATCCTCACTTGGACTTTTCTTCTTGTTTACCTTCTTTGAATCTGTATAATGTGGGTATTCTGTATTTTATGGTTAATATCCAGTTGTAAGTGAGTACATTCCATGCATGTACTTTTGGGACAGGGTTACCTTACTCAGCATATTCTCAAATTCCATTCTTTGCTTGCAAAATTCATGCATATTTGATTTTTAATAGCTGAAGACTATTCCATTTTATAGATGTACCACATTTTCCTTATCAGTAGAGGGATATCTAGCTTGTTTCCAGTTTCTGGCTATTATAAATAAAGCTGTTATGGAATAGTTGAACAAGTATCCTTGTGGTATAATGGGGCATCATTTGGGTATATGTCCAGGAGTAAGATAGCTGGGTCTTGACGTAGAACCATTCCCAGTTTTCTGAGAAAGCACCAAGCACCAAATTGATTTCCAAAGTTCTTGTACAAATTTTCACTCCCACCAGCAATGAAAGAGTGTCCCTACTTGTCAGCATGTGCTATCAGTTGGGGTTTTGATCTTAGCCATTCTGGTTGGTATAAGGTGGAATCTCGGAGTCCTTTTGAATTTGCATTTCCCTGATTTCTAAAGACTATGAACATTCCTTACCTGCTTCTTGGCCCTTCAGGATTCCTCTTTTTAGAATTCTCTGTTTAGCTATGTACCCCATTTTTAAGTAGGTTATTTGGGTTGTTTGTGTCTAACTTCTTTGTGGGACAATGAAAGGCACCCTGGTTCCCAGCTGAGGTAAGGCATGAAACTCCATTGACCTTGAAGGGACAGTGGTCACCAGGCCCCTGTCACTAGCTTCCACTGATTTGTGGCCATTATTCACATAAGGGAAATATCCCAAGCCCCTCCACAGGTAGAGGACATGACCACAGGTCACATAGCCTTAAGACAGATCTCCATTATAATGAGTTACCCAAAGGCCTGGAGGCTTAGCCTTTCCTTCCCAGACACTTCTCCCTGCAAAAGGTATTTAATCTCAGGCCCACCCTGAGAAGTGGGGTATGGTTTTACACATCCACTTTACTCCATGACAATAAATGCCTTAAAACCATGGACTATCTCTTTTCATAGGGATTTGCTGTGGACTTTGCCTATAGAGCCACAGACTAATCTCCTGTAGAAGGTATATTTGTGCTCCCAGCCACAGCTACCATCAAGTCAAAGGATTCCCCCACCCCACAGTGGAACCAGCTGGAGTCCCTCCTCTTCCCCTCTTGGCCCCAGGCTAGATCCAGCCTACAAGCACCTCATTCTGTTCTCAGCTTTCTCAGTGTCCAGCTGGATGCCTAATAGCCTGAGAACTAGATGCCCTGGCCTTGCTGCAGGTCTCCTGTACCTCAGGCTGCATATTCCCACCCCTAGCCAGGTGTCTGGGGCTTCTCTGCAGCCTGACCCCTGCTTGATGCAAGTGTAAGCATGGGATAAGTGTGCTCGAACTTACTGCATCCTGTCTCCCCAAGTGGTCTTGCACGGTGGTGAAACCCTACACTTCTTGTGTTCTTTGTACACCTTGGAATATTAGCCCTCTGTCAGAGTAGGGTTGGTGAAGATCTTTTTTCAGTGTAGGATGCCATTTTGTCCTATTGACAGTGTCCCTTGCCTTACAAAAGCTTTTCAGTTTTATGAGGCCCATTTTATCAATTGTTGATCTTGGAGCCTGAAACAGGGGATTGTCCCCTGTACCAATGAATTCAACTATTTCCCACTTTCCGTTTTATTAGATTTAGTATATAAAGTTTTATGTTGAGATCTTTGATCCACTTGGGCTTGAGTTTTTGCAGCATGAAGGTATAGAACTATTTGCATTCTTCTACATGCAGACATAGTAAGACCAGGACCATTTGCTGGAGATGCTTTCTTTTTTCCATTGTATGGTTTTGGTTTTCTTGCTAAAACTCAAGTGTCCATAGTTGTGTGGGTTTATTTCAGGGTCTTTGATTAGATTCCATTTATCAACCTCTCTGTTCCAGTATCAATACCATGCAGTTTTTCTCAGCATTGCTCTGTAGTACAGCTTGAGCTCAGGATGGTGATACTTTCAGAAGTTCTTTTATTGTTGAAGATTGTTTTTGGTTTTCTTTTTTGTTTGTTTGTTAGTTGGGATTCTTTTGTCTTGATTTTGATTTTGTTTTTCCATATAAAATTGAGACTTGTTATCAAGTTCTGTACAGAACTGTGTTGGAATTTTTTTTTTTTTTAAGATTTATTTATTTTATGTATGTGAGTACACTGTTGCTGTCTTCAGACACACCAGAAGAGGGCATCTGACCCCCATTAGAGATGGTTGTGAGCCACCATGTGGTTGCTGGGAATTGAACTCAGGACCTCTGGAAGAGCAGTCAGTGTTCTTAACCACTGAGCCATCTCTCCAGCCCCCTGTGTTGGAATTTTTGTAGTGATTACATTGAATTTGTAACTTGCTTTTGGTAAGGTAGATGTTTTCACTATGTTAATCCTACAGATCAAGTGTATAGGAAATCTTTTCATTTTCTGAAGTCTTCTTCAGTTTCTTCAGTGACTTGAAGATCTTGTCATATAGGTTTTTTTTTTTTTTTTGTCATATAGGTCTTTCACTTCTTTGATTAGAGTTACGCCAAGATATTTTATATTATTTATGGCTATTGTAAAGGGTGTTGATTCCTTAACTTTTTCTGGTAGTGTATCATTTGCATCAAAGAGCTCTGTGTGTGTGTGTGTGTGTGTGTGTGTGTGTGTGTGTGTGTGTGTGTGTGTGTGTTAATTTTGTTTCCAGCCACTTTGCTAAAGTTGATTATCAATTATAGGAGCTCTCTGGTAGAATTTTTGGGGTCACTTATGTATACGATCATATCATCTGAAAATAGCAATACTTCTTTTCTAATTTGTATCTCCTTGCTTTTGGTTAGTTATTACTCTAGCTAAAAATTCAAGTACTCTATTGAATAGTTAGGGAGCGGGCTGACTTGTTTTGTCTCTGATTTTAATGGAGTTGTTTTAAATTTCTCTCCTTTAAATTTGATCTTCACTGTTGGCTTGCTATATATTGCCTTTTTAATATTTATGTTCGTGCCTTGTATCCTTGATGTCTCTAAAACATTTAACATGAAGGGATGTTAGATTTTTGTCAAGGGCTTTTTCAGCACCTAATAAAATGATCATTTTCCTTGTTTTTAGTTTATATGGTAGATTTCATTGATAGATTTTTGTATACTGTTTCCTAGAATCAGTTTGCAGGTACATTATTGTGTGTTTCTGAAACAATAGTCATAGAAAAATTTGGGCTGAAAATCTCTTTGTTGAGTCTCTGTGTGATCTATGACTGTGACTGTGGCTTCTTAGAATGAATTTGGCAGTGTTTCTTCTGTTTCTATTTTGTTTTCTAATAGTTCAAGAAGTATTGCTATTAGCTTTTCTTTGAAGGTCTGGTAAAATTCTGCCCTCAAATAATCCTGCATTGGGCTGTATTTGATTGTGAGAGTTTTAATGACTGTTTCAAGTTCCTTAGGATTTTTGTCTATTTGTTTGTTTGTTCTTTAAGATTTTATTTATAATGTATACAGCATTCTACCTGCAAGCCACAAGAGGGCACGAGATTTCACTGTGGTTATGACCCACCAGGTGGTTGCTGTGAACTGAATTCAGGACTTCTGGTAGGGGAGTCAGTGATTTTAACCTCCAAGCCATCTCTCAAACACAAGTTTTCTCACCCATTCAAATTTCCTCTGTTGATAATTCTATTTAGCTCTGTACCCATTTTTAAAATTGGGAAATTAGGTTATTTGGATTGTCAGTGTCTAGTTTCTTGAGTATATATATATATATATATATATATATATATATATATATATATATGTGTGTGTGTGTGTGTGTGTGTGTGTGTGTATACTGTCTGTCAAATGCAGGGTTAATGAAGATCTTTTCCCAATCTGTAAGATGTCATTTTGTCTTGATGACAGTGCCCTTTGACTTACAGAAGCTTTTCAGTTTCATGAGGTTCAACTTATTTATTCCTGTCCTTGGTGCCTGAGTACTAGGTATCCTGTTTAGAAAGTTTTCTCCTGTACTGAATAATTCAAAGCTATCCCCTAATATTCGTTCAATTACATTAAGTGTGTCTGATTTTATGTTGAGTTCTTTGATCTAAATTTTATGTAGGGTAATAAATATGAATCTATTTGAATTCTTCTATATGCAGATAGCCAGTTAAACTAACACAACTTATTGAAGATGTTCTTCCCTTTCCACTGTGCAGTTTTGACTTCTTAAAATCCAATGTCCATAGGTGTGTGGGTTTATTTCTGGGACTTTGAATTGATTCCTTTGACCCATATGTCTTTTTCTATACCAACAAAATGCAGATTTTATTACCATTGTTCTATCTACAGTTTGCAGTCATAGATAGTGATGCCTCTGGAGCTTTACCTGATCTTCATTTAACTATGGTAAGTTATGTCTGCTAGAAAAATCATGCATTTCATTAAGAATTTCAAATTTTGAAGAATACAGTCTTCTGAAGTAAGAACTAATGATTATTTGAGTTTCTTTGTTGTGTTTCTTTAGGCCTCCCTTTAATTTCTGATCTTGTTTATTTGGATACTGTTTGTCCTTTCTTTAGTTTGGCTAAGGCTTTGTATAGCTTGCTGATTTTCTCATAGAAGTAGGTCACAATTTCATTGATTCTTTGTATTGTTTTTTTTCTCATTAATTGATTTCATCCCTGATTTTCATTATTTCTTCCCTTCTATTCTTCTTCAAGGTGCTTGATTGCTTCCTTTCTTTCTGCTTCTGTAAGGGTACTCTGTCACTCACCTTCTGACTCCATTCTATCTGCCTTCCCTGATACTCCCCTACACTGGGGCATTGAGTCTTGAGAGAACCAAGGATCTCTCCTCCCACTGATGCCCCAACAAGGATATCCTCTGTTACATATGTGGATGGAATCATATGTCCATCCCTGTATACTCTTGGAATGATGGTTTAGTCCCTGGGAGCTCTAGGGTATCTGATTGATTCATTCATTGTTCTTCTTATGGGGTTGCAAACTCCTTCAGCTTTTTCAATCCTTTAACTACTCCAGTGGGTTGCCATCCTAAGATCAATGGTTGGCTGTGAGCATCTGCTCTATATTTGTAAGGTGCTGGCAGAGTCTCTCAGGAGACAGCTATCTCAGGCTCATATCAGCATGCACTTCTTGGAATCCTCAATAGTGTCTGCACTTGGTGAATGTATATGGGATGGATCCCCAGGTTGGACAATCTCTGGATGGCCTTTCCTTCATTATCTGCTGCCCACTTTGTCTCCATATTTCCTCCTGTAAATATTTTTGTTCCTTCTTATAAAAAGGACTGAAGCATTCATACATTTGCCTTTCTTCTTTTCAGCTTCATGTGATCTGTGAATTGTATCTTGGATATTAATATCCACTTATCAGTGAGTACATACCATGTGTGTTCTTTTGAAATTGGGTTACCTCACTCAGAAAGATACTTTTCTAGTTCCAACAATTTGCCTAAGAATTTTATGAAATCATTGTTTTTAAAAGATGAGTAGTACACCATTATATAAATGAACCACAATTTCGGTATCCATTCCTCTCTTGAAGGACCTCTGGGATCATTCCAGCTTCTGTCTATTATACATAAGGCTGCTATGAACATAGTGGAGCATCTGTCCTGCTTGTATATTGGAGCATCATTTGTATATATGCCCAGGAGTAGTATTGCTGGGTCTTCAGGTAGTACTATGTCCAATTATCTGAGGAATCACCAGATTGATTTCCTGAGTGGATGTACCAGCTTACAATCCCACCATCAAAGGAAGAATATTCTTATTTATCCACATCCCTGACAGTATGTGCTATCACCTGTGTTTTTTATCTTAGTCATTTTGACTGGTGTGAGGTGGAATCTCAGGTTTGTTTTGATTCCCATTTCCCTGATGACTAAGGTTGTTAAACATTTCTATAGATGCTTTTCTGCCATTTGATATTCCTCAGTTGAGAATTCTTTGTTTAGCTCTTAGCTCATTTTTTAATAGGGTTATTTGATTCTCTGAAATCTAACTTCTTGAGTTTGTTGTATATATTGGATATTAGTCCTCTATCGGATGTAGGATTGGTAAAGATCTTTTCACAATCTGTTGGTTGCTGTTTTGTCCTAATGTCAGTGTCCTTTGCTTTACAGAAGCTTTACAGTTCTATGAGGTCCCATTTGTCAATTCTTGATCTTAGAGCATAGCCATTGGTGTTTTGTTCAGGAAATTTTCCCCAGTGCCCATGTGTTTGAGACTCTTCCTGTTTTACTTCTATTAGTTTGAGTGTATCTGGTTTGATGTGGAGGTCCTTGATCCACTTGGACTTAAGCTTTGTACACCATGCTAGGAATGGATCGATCTGCATTCTTCTACATGCTGACCTCCAGTTGAACCAGCACCATTTGTTGAAAATGCTATCTTTTTTCCACTGGATGATTTTAGCTCCTTTGTCAAAGATCAGTGACCATAGGTGTGTGGGCTTTTTTCTGGGAATTCATTTCTATTCCATTGATCTACCTGCCTGTCCCTGTACCAATACAGTACAGTTTTTATCAATATTGCTCTGTAATACAGCTTGATGTCAGGGATGGTGTTTTCCCCAGAAGTTCTTTTATTGTTGAGAATAGTTTTCACTATCCTGGGTGTTTTGTTATTCCAAATAAATTTGTAAATTGCTCTTTCTATCTCTGTGAAGAATTAAATTGGAATTCTGATGGAGACTGCATTGAATCTGTAGATTGCTTTTGGCAAAATGGCCTTTTTTACTTTATTAATCCTGCCAATCCATGAGCATGGGAGGATTTTCCATCTTCTGAGATCTTCTTCAATTTTTTTCTTCAGAAACTTGAAGTTCTTGTCACACAGGTCCTTCATTTCCTTGGCTAAAGTCACATGGAGATATTTTATGTTATTTGGGACAATTGTGAAGGATGTTATTTCCCTAATTTCCTTCTCAGTCTGTTTATCCTTTGAGTAGAGGAAGGCTACTGATTTGTTTGAGTTAACATTATAGCCAACCACTTTGCTGAAGTTGGTTATCAGGCTTAGTAGTTCTCTGGTGGAATTTTGGTGTCACTTAAGTATTCTATCATATCATGTGCAAATAGTGATATTTTGACTTCTTCCTTTCCAATTTGTATCGCTTTGACTCCCTTTTGTATTTTGATTGCTTTAGCTAGGACTTTGATACTATATTGAATAAGTAGGGAGAGAGTGGGCAGCCTTGTCTAGTCCCTGATTTTAATGAGATTGCTTCAATTTTTTTTTTCTATTTAGTTTGACATTGTCT
The DNA here is from genome assembly GCF_011064425.1 of Rattus rattus. Taxonomy (NCBI): domain Eukaryota; kingdom Metazoa; phylum Chordata; class Mammalia; order Rodentia; family Muridae; genus Rattus; species Rattus rattus. Next base: position 33,908,811 of record NC_046158.1, read on the forward strand.
ACTGGTTTGCTGCATATTGCTTTTACTATGTTTAAGTATGGGCCTTGAATCCCTGATGTTTCCAAGACTTTTAACATGAAGGAGTGTTGAATTTTGTCCAATGCTTTCTCAGCATCTAATGAGATGATCATGTGTTTTTTTTTTCATTTTTTTCTTTGAGTTTGTTTAATGGTTTATGTTGATGGATTTCTGTATATTGAACCATCCCTGCATCCCTGGAATGAAGCCTACTTCCAAATGATAGAAGATCAGTTTAATGTGATTTGATTCGGTTTGCAAGAATTTTATTGAGTGTTTTGCCATAAATATTCATAGGGAAAATTGGTGTAAAGTTCTCTTTCTTTTTGGATCTTTGTGTGGTTTAGGTAAAAGTGTAATTGTGGTTTTATAGAAGGAATTGGGTAGTTTTCCCTCTGTTTATATTTTGTGGAATAGTTGGAGAGTATTTGTATTAGGTCTTCCATGATGGCGTGATATAATTTTGCACTAAACCTATCTTGTTCTGGGCTTTTTTTGTTTGGGAGACTTTTAATGTCTGCTTCTCTTTCTTTAGGGGTTATGTGACTGTTTAGATCATTTATCTGATACTGATATAACTTTGGTACCTGGTTTCTGTCTAGAAAATTGTCCATTTAATCTGTATTTTCCAGTTTTGCTGAGTATAGACTTTTGTAGTAGGATCTGGTGATTTTTTTTTTAATTTCTATAGTTTCTGTTGTTATGTCTCCCTTTTTCATTCCTGATTTCGCTAATTTGGACACTGTTTTTCTGGACTCTGGTTAGTTTGGCTTATCTATCTTGTTGATTTTCTCAAAGAAACAGCTCATGGTTTTGTTGATTCTTTGTATAGTTCTTTTTGTTTCTACTTGTTGATTTCAGCCCTGAGTTTGATTACATCCTCTTGGGTGAATTTGCTTCTTTTTACTCTAGAGTTTTCAGTTGTGCTATCAAGCTACTAGTGTATGCTCTCTCTATTTTCTTTTTAGAGGCACTAAGTGCTATGAATTTTCCTCTTAACACTGCTTTTATTGTGTCCCATAAGTTTGGGTATGTTGTACTTTCCTTTTCATTAAATTCTAAAAAGTTTTTTTTTCTTTTTCTCTTTTTTCGGAGCTGGGGACTGAACCCAGGGCCTTGCACTTCCTAGGCAAGCGCTGTATCACTGAGCTAAATCCCCAACTCTAAAAAGTTTTTTAATTTCTTTCTTTATTTCTTCCTTGACCAAGTTATCATTGAGTAGAGTATTGTTCAGCTTAAAAGTATATGTGGGATTTCTGTCATTTTTGTTGTTATTGAAGACCAGCCTTAGTTCATGGTGATCTGATAGGATGCTTTGGATAATTTTTATCTTATTGTATCTGCTGAGGCCTGTTTGATGACTGATTATGTTGTCAGTTTTGAAGACAGTACCATGAAGTGCTGAGAAGAAGGCATATTCTTTTGTTTTAGGATGAAACGTTCTATAGTTATTTTTTCTGAACTTCTGTTAGTGTCACTGTATTTCTTTTTAGTTTCTGTTTCTATGATCTGTCCATTGTTGAGAGTGCTATGTTGAATTCTTCCACTATTTTTGTGTGAGTTGCTGTATATGCTTTCAGCTATAGTAAAGTTTCTTTTATGAATGTGGATGCCCTTTCATTTGGGGCATAGATACTCAGAATTGAGAGTTCATCTTGGTGGAGTTTTCCTTTGTCAAGTATGAAGTATTCTTCCTTATCTTTTTTGATAACTTTTGGTTGAAAGTCGATTTTATTTGTTATTAGAATGCTTGTTTCTTGGGACCATATACTTGGAAAAAATTTTCCCAGACTTTTCTTTTGAGACAGTGCATGTCTTTGTCACTGAGGTTTGTTTCCTGTATGCAGCAAAATGTTGAGTCCTGTGTATGTGTCCAGTCTGATAGTCTACTTAGTCTATGTCTTTGTATTGGGGAATTGAGTCCATTGATGTTAAGTGATATTAGGGACCAATGATTGATTTTTCTTTTTCTTTTTTTTTCATTTTTTTCTTTTTTGTTTATCTTCTTTTGGGCTAGTTGAAAGTAGATTAATTCTTGCTTTTTCTACTGTGTAGTTTCTCTCCTTGTGTTGAAGTGTTCCATCTATATCCTTTGTAGAGCTGCATTTATGGATAATACTGTGTAAATTTCATTTTGTCATGGAATATCTTGGTTTCTCCATATATCGTAACTGAGAATTTTGCTGGATATAGTAGCCTGAGCCGGCATTTGTGTTTTCTTAGGGTCTGTATGATATCTGACCAGGATCTTCAAGCTTTTATAGTCTCTTTTGAGAAGTCAGGTGAAATTCAGATAGGTCTGCCTTTATAAGTTACTTGACATTTTCCCCTTACTGCTTTTCATATTCTTTCTTTGTTTTGTGCAATTTGTGCTTTGACTATTATGTGATGGGAGAAATTTTTTTCTGGTCCAATATATTTGGAGTTCTGTAGGCTTCTTGTATGTTCATGGGCATCTCTTTCTTTAGGTTAGGGAAGTTTTCTTCTTTAATTTTTGGGGGGGTGTTATTTACTGCTCTTTAAGTTGGGAATCTTCAATCTCTTCTATACTTATTATCCTTAGGTTTGATCTTTTCATTGTGTCCTGGATTTCCTAAATGTTTAGGATTAGGATCTTTTTGCGTTTTACCTTTTCTTTGACTATATTGATATTCTCTTTTTAATCCCTTGTATTCCGTTGGTGATGTTCATATCTATGACTCCTGATCTCTTTCCTAGGTTTTCTGTCTCCAGGGTTGTCTCTCTGTGATTTCTTTATTGTTTCTATTTCCATTTTTAGATCCTAGATGGTTTTATTCAATTCCTTCACCTGTTTGATTGTGTTTTCCTACAATTCTTTAAGGGATTTTTATGTTTCCTTTTTAAGGAAACCTGTGCTGTCCTTTATTTCTTTAAGGGAGTTACTCATGTCCTTTTTAAAGTCCTCTAACATGCTTATGAAATGTGATATTTAAACCAAATCTTGATTTTCAGGTATTTTGGGATATCCAGAACTTTCTGTGGTAGGAGAACTAGGCTCTGATGATGCCAAATAGGCTTGGCTTCTGTTGCTTAGGTTTTTGCATTTGCCTCTCACTACCTGGTAATCTCTGGTATTATCTGGCCTTGCTGTCTCTGACAGTGCCTTGACCTTCCTGTAATCCTGTGTGTCAGCACTCCTGGGAGACCAGCTCTCTCCCAGTGGTATTTGGGTACAGGGGTGTGGCACAGGGTCAGTTCTGGATGCAGACAGAGACCAGAAGAATCCTGTCCCAGACTGCTCCTTTGCTCCTGTGTCCTGAGGGCTCTAGGAGGGTTCCTCTTGTGCCATGTATGTGAGCAGAATGGTGGTCTCACCTTTGCTTTCAGGTGTGTCAACACTCCTGGGAGACCAGTTGTCTCCTGGCAGGATCTGAGTCAAGAGAACTGTGGCACACAGGGTCAGGTCTGGGCTCCGACAAAACCCTGAAAGCTGCTTGAGAATTTTTTCCTGCCCTTTATTTTGAGATAATATCTATCTCTTGGGCTTAGGTGTGTTTCTTGTATATAGCAGAATGATAGATCCTGCTTTTGCATTTTGGAATCCATTCTGTTAGCTTGTGTCTTCTTAGCCAAAAATGTAACCATTGTTGTTGAGAGATATTAATGATTAGTGCTTCTTCCTGTTATTTTGATGTTGATGGTGTTAGTGTTTTTGCTGGCATGGAATCACTTATTTACCTATGTTTCCTTTGATGTAGATATTCTCCTTGGGTTGGAGTTTTTCTTCTACTATTGTATGTAGGGCTAAATTTGTGGACAGATATTGCTTCAATTTGAAATTTTCTTGAAATATTATTTTTTCATATATGGTGATTCAAAATTTCGCTGGTTATAGTTGCCTTGATTGGTATCTGTGCTTTTTTTTAGAGGTTTCAAGATATCTGTTCAGGCCATCCTAGCTTTTAGAGTTTCTGTTGAGAAGTCAGGTGTGATTTGAATAGGCCTGACTTTGTATGTTACCTGACCTTTTTAGGTTGATACTTTTAATATTCTTTCTTTGTTCTGTAGATTTTGTTTTTAGATTATTATGGAGCAGGAGGATTTTCTTTTCTGGTCCAGTCTAATTGTTGTTCTATGAACTTCTTATATGATTATAGGCATCTCTTTCTTTAGGTTTAGAAAGTGTTCTGTGATTTTGTTGAAACTAATTTTCTAGTTCTTGGAGCTGGAACTCTTCACTTTCCTGGGTTCCTATTATTCTTAGGTTAGGTCTTTTGTGATGTCCCAGATTTCCTAGATGTTTACAGTCAAAAATTCTTTAGACTTAACATTTTCTTTGACTGATGTAATTCCTTTAATTGTATGTTCTATGCCTGAGAGTCTTTCTTCCATATCCTATATTCTGTTGGTTATCCTTGCATCTGTTGCTTCTGCTTTCTTCCCTAGGTTTTCCATCTGCAGAATTCCCTCAGTTTGTTGTAGTTGTTGTTGTTGTGTATTTGTCTTCTATCTCCATTTTCAGATATTAAACTATTTTATTTATTTCCTTTACCTGCTTAATTGTATTTCCTACATTTTTATGGGATCTATTTGTTTCCTTTTCAAAGCCCTCTATCAGTTTGATATACTTTCCTGTATTTCTTTAAGGAGATCTATTCATTTCCTCTTTAAAGGCTTCTGTAATCTTTATAAAATTAGATTTAAGGTGACCTTTTGGTGTTTTGCTTGTGTTAGGGTATTAAGGGCTTGATGTAATAGGGGTAGTTGTACTCTAAAGTTATCATACTACCCTGGTTTATATTGATTGCGTTCTTTCAAGGGCCTTTAGCCAACTGGATGGATTGGTCCCTGGATGTTGCTATTTTAGTAAGTATTAAAAGGAGTCCCAGTCTTTGATTCTGGTATGTCAGGCCTCTTCTGATTATTATTTGGCTGGATAGTTCCAGATCAGACTGTCTGATGAAGGTGGGCTGAAAGTTGATTGGAGAATGGGGATAGAGCAGAAAGAGCCAACTGCTCAGGGAACCTGGGCATGCCCACAGAGGATTCAGTGAGCACACTTAAAAACAGAAGTTATTTTCAGTAAAAATGAGCAGGAAAAATGGTAATATTTAGAACTTAGTCGTAAAAATTTCCAAACATAAGCTTAAAGCACCTCATAATGCTAAAAATACAAGAACGTACTTGAATAAAACCAAATACTTCCTCAGCCAAACCCACAAAACTCAAAATTTTTATGGCAGGAGTGTGGTTAAAGGCCATAAAGCCAACTAAAACAGCTTAGTGTGGTCAAATCAAGAATGATATAAGCAAGAAAATGAATTAGTATTGGGTCATAATCCAAAGGATAAAGTAAATTCTCAGTTGTTCTTGGCAATGGAAATTAACATTGAATAAAAACCCAAGGGTCAATAACCATATCTGCTAAGCAGATACAGTTTATGTTTATACTCTTTTAAAAAAAAATGAAACATAATTTCTTAATTCTTTGATGTGGGCTCTATAAGAAGACTTAATTCCACTAAAAGACTGCATGAAAAGATAAAATATGCAGTTTCTACCCATGTTGAGAGCTGAAAGCCAGCCTCCGGGAGTGCCTATTCACTTGAAAGCAGAATCAAGTCTAACTTTTCTGCTCCATGTTGACTTGCCTGGTGAACTCAGGACACACAAAGGCAGAAGTCCTCAGGGACAGGGAACTTCTGTTTTCCGACTGTGCCTGGAACTGAGCTGATCTCATGCCATACCTCCTGGCTCCCAAAACCCCTGGGAAAGAGAGCTGAACACCCAGAAGTTCGGACAATCCTAAAACTGCAGGACAGACTGCTACTTCTGCCCACATTTGTCCCGTGCCTGGCCCAAGAGGAAACTGTGCAGTGGCTCTGGACACAGGATAGAGGAGAAGTCAGTGACAGGAACCCATGATCCAGGTCTGCCCCCAGAATTGAAAGGAATTGGTCAAACAGCTCCCTGCACCCAAAGCCTATTGGGGGTCGGGGGGAGAGTTCGAGCCTCACAAGTGAGGACACTCATGAAAATCAGAGAATACTCTTTGTTCACATTCCCAACCCAAGAGGAAATTGCCTAGTGCCATCTGTGCCCTATGGGCACAGGGACCTAGGAACAGTCAGAGACAGGACCCGTCCAGTAACGGTCTGCACCTAGAACTGAAAGCCAGCCACCAGAGGCACCTATACATCTGAGAGCAGAACACTCTGTTCCCAGAACAGGCTGGAAGAAAACAAGAAAACAGGTCTACAGGAGTGCTGACACTCAGGCCTATAGATGGTCAAGCCACTGTCAGAAACAGCAAGACAAACTAACACGAGAGACAACCTGATGACACGAGGCAAGCACAGGAACCTAAGCAACAGAAACCAAGACTACTTGGCATCATCAGAGCCCAGTTCTTCCACCAAAGCAAATACTGGATATCCAAACACAGCAGAAGAGCAAAATTTAGATTTAAAATCACATTTTAAGATGATGGAGATGGAGGACTTTAGGACAAACATAAATAGGTAAAGAAATACAGGATAAGGCAAGTAAACAAGTAGAAGCCCTTCGAGAGGAAACACAAGAATCCCTTAAAGAATTATAGGAAAACACAATTAAACAGGTTAAGGAATTGAAAAAAAAAATCCAGGATTTAAAAATGGAAATAGAAACAATGAAGAAACCATAGAGATAACACTGGAGATAGAAAGCCTAGGGAAGAGATCAGGACTCATAGATGCATCACCAAAAGATAGAAGAGTCAAAGGGGCAGAAGATACCATAGAAAACATCAACACAATGGTCAAACATAATATAAAACACCAAAAGCTCATAGCCAAAAACACACAGGAAATCCAGCAAACCTAAAAATAATAGGTATAGAAGAGAGTGAAGACTCCTAACTTAAAGGGCCAGTAAATATCTTCAAAGAAATTATAGAAGAAAACTCCCCTAACCTAAAGAAAGAGATGCACATAAACGTACAAGAAGTCTACAGAATTCAAAGTAGTTTGGATGGGAAAAGAAACTCCTCCAGTCACATTATAGTCAAAACATCAAATGCACTAAACAAAAAAAGAATATTGAAAGCAGTAAGGGAAAAAGGTGAAGTAATATATAAAGGCAGACCTGTCAGAATTACACCAAACTTCTCACCAAAGACTATGAAAGAAAAAAGATCCTATGCAGATGTCATACAGACCCTAAGAGAACACAAATGTCAACCCAGGCTACTATATCCATCAAAACTATAAATTAATATTGAGTGAGAGACACAAATCCAGAGGGAGGGAGAGCTAAACCTTCAAAGGGGCAGACACACCTGGGAAGCCAGAAGAGACTACACTCTGCCTAGATTTCTGACTCCAGAGGAAAACACCTAGCGTCATCTGGGACCCCTGTGCACAGGGGCCCGGCAAAAGGTGGGGCAGGCCCTTCTGATTTCCACACTCATGGAGAGCTAAAACGTAGCAACCCAGGAGCAACTTCAGCCCTGGGACCAGAGGTAAGCCCAACTTTTCTGCTCCAAGCGACCTGCCTGGAGGACTCAGGACACAGGCCCACAGGAACAGCTGAAGATCAGTAGACAGGAATGACTACACGCCTGAAAGCAGAACACTCTGTTCCCATAACTGGCCGAAAGAAAACAGGAAAACAGGTCTACAGCACTCCTGACACATAGGCCTATAGGACAGTCTAGCAACTGTCAGAAATAGCGGAACAAGGTAACACCAGAGAAAACCTGATGGTGAGAGGCAAGTGCAGGAAGCCAAGCAACAGAAAGCAAGACTACATGCCATCATCGGAGCCCAATTCTCCCATCAAAGCAAACACTGAATGTCCAAACACACCAGAAAAGCAAGATCTTGATTTTAAATCACATTTGATAATGATGATGGAGGACTTCAAGAAAGATATAAAGAACTCCCTAAGATAAATGCAGGAAAACATAAATAAACAAGTAGAAGCCTATAGAGAGGAATCACAAAAATCCCTGAAAGAGTTCCAGGAAAACACAATCAAATAGGTGAAGGAATTAAAAATGGAAGTAGAACCAATAAAGAAAGCACAAAGGGAGACAACCCTGGATATAGAAAACCAAAGGAAGAGACAAGGACCTGTACATACAAAAATCACCAACAGAATGCAAGAGATAGAAGAGAGAATCTCAGGAGCAGAAGATTCCATAGAAATCATTGACACAACGGTCAAAGATATGGTAAAACGGAAAAAGCTACTGGTCCAAAACATGCAGGAAATCCAGGACTCAATGAGAAGGTCAAACCTAAGGATAATAGGTATAGAAGAGAGTGAAGACTCCCAGCTCAAAGGAGCAGTAAATATCTTAAACAAATTCATAGAAGAAAGCTTCCCTAAACTAAAGAAAGAGATGCCCATAAACATACAAGAAGCCTACAGAACACCAAATAGACTGGACCAGAAAAGAAACTCCTCCCGTTACATAATAGTCAAAACACCAAATGCACAAAACAAAGAAAGAATATTAAAAGCAGTAAGGGAAAAACGTCAAGTAACATATAAAGGCAGACCTATCAGAATCACACCAGACTAGTAACTCACCAGAGACTATGAAAGCCAGAAGATCATGGACAGATGTCATACAGACCCTAAGAGAACACAAATGCCAGCCCAGGTTACTGTATCCTGCAAAACTCTCAATTAACATAGATGGAGAAACCAAGATATTCCATGACAAAACCAAATTTACACAATATCTTTCTACAATCCAGCACTACAAAGGCTAATAAATGGTAAAGCCCAAAAAGGACCCAAGCTACACTCTGGAAAAAGGAAGAAACTAATCATCTTGGCAACAAAACAAAGAGATGAAAAGCACACAAACATAACCTCACATCCAAATTCAAATATAACAGGAAGCAACAATCACTATTCCTTAATATCTCTCAACATCAATGGATCCAATTCCACAATAAAAAGACATAGAATAACAAACTGGATACTCAATGAGGACCCTGCATTCTGCTGCCTACAGGAAGCACACCTCAGAGACAAAGACAGATACTACCTCAGAGTGAAAGGCTGGAAAACAACTTTCCAAGCAAATGGTCAGGAGAAGCAAGCTGGAGTAGCCATTCCAATATCGAATAAACTGGATTTTTAACCAAAAGTCATCAAAAAAGATAAGGAAGGACAATTCATATTCATAAAAGGAAAAATCCACCAAGATGAACTCTGAATCCTAAATATCTATGCTGCAAAAACGAGGACAACTACATACATAAAGGAAACCTTACTAAAGATCAAAGCACACATTACACCTCACACAATAATAGTAGGAGATTTCAGGACCTCACTCTCAACCATGGACAGATCATGGAAACAGAAGTTAAACAGAGACATAGACAGACTAAGAAAACCCATGAACCAAATGGACTTAACAGATATTTATAGAACATTCTATCCTAAAACAAAAGGATATACCTTCGTCTCACCACCTCATGGTACTTTCTCCAAAACTGACCATGTAATTGGTCATAAAGCAGACCAATAGATACAGAACAATCAAAATAATCCCATGTGTCCTATCAGACCAACACAGGATAAAGCTGGTTTTCAATAACAATAAGAGAAGAATGGCCACATATACATGGAAGTTGAAAATGCTCTACTCAGCAATAACCTGGTCAAGGAAGAAATAAAGAAAGAAATTAAAGACTTCTTAGAATTTAATGAAAATGAAAGTACAACATAACCAAACTTATGGGACACAATGAAAGCTGTGCTAAGAGGAAAACTCATAGCTCTGAGTGCCAGCAGAAAGAAACAGGAGAGAGCATATGTCAGCAGCTTGACAGCACACCTAAAAGCTCTAGAACAAGAAGAAGCGAATACACCCAGGAGGAGTAGAAGGCAGGATATAATTAAACTCAGAGCTGAAATCAACCAAGTAGAAACAGAAAGGACCATAGAAAGAATCAACAGAATCAAAAGTTGGTTCTTTGAGAAAATCAACAAGATAGATAAACTCTTAGCCAGACTAATGACAGAACACACAGAGTGTTCTAATTAACAAAATTAGAAATGGAAAGGGAGACACAACTACAAAATCAGAAGAAATTAAAAAAAATATCATCAGATCCTACTACAAAAGCCTATATTCAACAAAACTTGAAAATCTGCAGGAAATGGACGATTTCCTAGACAGATACCAGGTACCAAAGTTAAACCAGGAACAGATAAACCATTTAAACAACCCCATAACTCCTAAAGAAATAGAAGCAATCATTAAAGTTCTCACAACCAAAAGGAGCCCAGGTCCAGATGGATTCAGTGCCGAATTCTATCAGCCCTTCATAGAAGACCTCATACCAATACTATCCAAACTATTCCACAAAATTGAAATAGATGGAGCACTACTGAATTCCTTCTATGAAGCCACAATTACTCTTCCACCTAAACCACACAAAGACCCAACAAAAAAAGAGAACTTCAGAACAATTTCCCTTATGAATATTGACTCAAAAATACTCAATAAAATTCTTGTAAACCAAATCCAAGAGCGCATCCAAACAATCATCCATCATGACCAAGTAGGCTTCATCCCAGGCATGCAGGCATGGTTTAATATACAGAAAACCATCAACATAATCCACTATATAAACAAACTGAAAGAACAAAACCACGTGATCATTTCATTAGATGCTGAGAAACCATTTGACAAAATTCAACACCCCTTCATGATAAAAGTCCTGGAAAGAATAGGAATTCAAGGCCCATACCTAAACATAGTAAAAGCCATATACAGCAAACCAGTTGCTAACATTAAACTAAATGGAGAGAAACTTGAAGCAATCCCACTAAAATCAGGGACTAGACAAGGCTGCCCACTCTCTCCCTACTTATTTAATATAGTTTTTTGAAGTTCTAGCCAGAGCAATCAGACAACGAAAGGAGGTCAAGGGGATACAGATCGGAAAAGAAGAAGTCAAAATATCACTATTTGCAGATGATATGATAGTATATTTAAGTGATCCCAAAAGTTCCACCAGAGAACTACTAAAGCTGATAAACACCTTCAGCAAAGTGGCTGGGAATAAATTAACTCAAATAAATCAGTAGCCTTCCTCTACACAAAAAAGAAACAAGCCGAGACAGAAATTAGGGAAATGACACCCTTCATAATTGTCCCAGTTTATATAAAATCCCTTGGTCTGACTTTAACCAAGCAAGTGAAATATCTGTATGATAAGAACTTCAAGCCTCTGAGGAAAGAAATTGAAGAAGATCTCAGAAGATGGAAAGATCTCCCATGCTCATGGATTGGCAGGATTAATATAGTAAAAATGGCCAAAAGCGATCTACAGATTCAATGCAATCCCCATCAAAATACCAATCCAATTCTTCAAAGAGTTAGACAGAACAATTTGCAAATTCATCTGCAATAACAAAAACCCAGGATAGCTAAAATTATCCTCAACAATAAAAGGACTTCCAGGGAAATCAGTGTCCCTGAACTCAAGCAGTATTATAGATTATAAGTGATAAAAAAATTGCATAGTAGGCTAGGGATTTAGCTCAGTGGTGGAGCGCTTACCTAGGAAGCCCAAGGCCCTGGGTTTGGTCCCCAGCTCCGAAAAAAAAAAAAAGAACCAAAAAAAAAATTGCATAGTATTGGTACAGAGAAATACACATAGACCAGTGGAATAAATTGAAGACCCATAAAT